>NW_026512551.1:0-70204 GCF_027579735.1 Bombina bombina | reverse complement strand
AACCAGGGCGGGCCGTGGACCGGACACACCGTTGGAGAAAGTAATTTATCAGGTAAGCATAAATTCTGTTTTCTCCAACATTGGTGTGTCCGGTCCACGGCGTCATCCATTACTTGTGGGAACCAATACCAAAGCTTTAGGACACGGATGAAGGGAGGGAGCAAATCAGGTTACCTAAACAGAAGGCACCACGGCTTGCAAAACCTTTCTCCCAAAAATAGCCTCCTAAGAAGCAAAAGTATCAAATTTTGTAGAATTTGGCAAAAGTGTGCAGAGAAGACCAAGTCGCTGCCTTACATATCTGATCAACAGAAGCCTCGTTCTTGAAGGCCCATGTGGAAGCCACAGCCCTAGTAGAGTGAGCTGTGATTCGTTCAGGAGGCTGCCGTCCGGCAGTCTCGTAAGCCAATCGTATGATGCTTTTCAGCCAAAAGGAAAGAGAGGTAGCAGTAGCTTTTTGACCTCTCCTCATGCCAGAATAAAACGACAAACAGAGAAGAAGTTTGTCTGAAATCCTTTGTTGCTTCTAAATAGAACTTTAAAGCATGGACTACATCTAAATTGTGTAACAAGCGTTCCTTCTTTGAAACTGGATTCGGGCACAAAGAAGGCACAACTATTTCCTGGTTAATATTCCTGTTGGAAACAACCTTTGGAAGGAAACCAGGTTTAGTACGCAAAACAACCCTATCTGAATGGAACACCAGATAGGGCGGATTACACTGCAGAGCAGATAATTCAGAAAACTCTTCTAGCAGAAGAAATAGCAACCAAAAACAGAACTTTCCAAGATAACAACTTGATTTCTATGGAATGTAAGGGTTCAAACGGAACCCCTTGAAGAACTGAAAGAACCAAATTTAGACTCCAGGGAGGAGTCAAGGGTATGTAAACAGGCTTGATCCTGACCAAAGCCTGAACAGAAACTTGAACATCTGGCACAGCTGCCAGTCGTTTGTGTAACAAGACAGATAAAGCAGAAATCTGTCCTTTTAGAGAACTCGCTGATAATCCCTTATCCAAACCTACTTGGAGAAAGGAAAGGATCCCAGGAATTTTAATCTTACTCCATGAGAATCCCTTGGATTCACACCAACAGATATATCTTTTCCATATTTTATGGTAAATCCTTCTAGTCACAGGTTTTCTGGCTTGTACCAGAGGAGTATCTATCACAGAATCCGAAAACCCACGCTTAGACAAAATCAAGCGTTCAATTTCCAAGCAGTCAGCTGGAGAGAAACTAGATTCGGATGTTCGAATGGACCTTGTACTAGAAGATCCTGTCTCAAAGGTAGCTTCCATGGTGGAGCCGATGACATATTCACCAGGTCTGCATACCAAGTCCTGCGTGGCCACGCAGGAGCTATCAAAATCACCGAGGCCTTCTCCTGTTTGATCCTGGCTACCAGCCTGGGAATGAGAGGGAACGGTGGAAACGCATAAGCTAGGTTGAAAGTCCAAGGCGCCACTATTGCATCCACTAGAGTCACCTTGGGATCCCTGGATCTGGACCCGTAGCAAGGAACCTTGAAGTTCTGACGAGACGCCATCAGATCCATGTCTGGAATGCCCCATAATTGGGTCAACTGGGCAAACACCTCCGGGTGGAGTTCCCACTCCCCCGGATGAAAGGTCTGACGACTCAGATAATCCGCCTGCCAGTTTTCTACTCCTGGGATGTGGATCGCAGATAGGTGGCAGGAGTGATCCTCCGCCCATTTGATGATCTTGGTCACCTCCCTCATCGCCAGGGAACTCCTTGTTCCCCCCTGATGGTTGATGTAAGCAACAGTCGTCATGTTGTCTGATTGGAATCTTATGAATCTGGCCTTTGCTAGTTGAGGCCAAGCCCGAAGAGCATTGAATATCGCTCTCAGTTCCAGAATGTTTATCGGTAGAAGAGACTCTTCCCGAGACCATAGACCCTGAGTTTTCAGGGAATCCCAGACCGCGCCCCAGCCAAATAGACTGGCATCGGTCGTGACAATGACCCACTCTGGTCTGCGAAAGCTCATTCCCTGGGACAGGTGATCCTGGGTCAGCCACCAACGGAGTGAGTCTCTGGTCTGTATAGTCCCCATTCCACTGTTTGAGCATGCACAGTTGTAATGGTCTTAGATGAATTCGCGCAAAAGGAACTATGTCCATTGCTGCAACCATCAACCCTACTACTTCCATGCACTGAGCTATGGAAGGCCGTAGAACAGAGTGAAGAACTTGACAAGCGTTTAGAAGCTTTGACTTTCTGACATCTGTCAGGAAAATCTTCATTTCTAAAGAATCTATTATTGTTCCCAAGAAAGGGACTCTTGTTGACGGAGACAGAGAACTTTTTTCTATGTTCACCTTCCACCCATTAGATCTGAGAAAGGCTAGAACAATGTCTGTGTGAGCCTTTGTCTTTGAAAGAGACGACGCTTGAATTAGGATGTCGTCCAAGTAAGGTGCCACTGCAATGCCCCTGGGTCTTAGAACCGCTAGAAGGAACCCGAGCACCTTTGTGAAAATCCTTGGAGCAGTGGCTAGTCCGAATGGGAGAGCCACAAATAGATAATGTTTGTCCAGAAAGGCGAACCTTAGGAACTGATGATGATCTTTGTGGATAGGAATATGTAGATACGCATCCTTTAGATCCACGGTAGTCATAAATTGACCCTCCTGGATTGAAGGTAAAATCGTTCGATAGTTTCCATTTTGAACGATGGCACTCTGAGAAATTTGTTTAGAATTTTTAAATCCAGAATTGGTCTGAAAGTTCCCTCTTTTTTGGGAACTACAAACAGATTTGTGTAAAACCCCCGACCTTGTTCCACAGTTGGAACTGGGTGTATCACTCCCATCTTTAACAGGTCTTCTACACAATGTAAGAATGCCTGTCTCTTTACTTGGTTTGAAGATAAGTGAGACATGTGGAACCTTTCCCTTGAATTCTAGAAGATAACCCTGAGAGACTATTTCTAGTGCCCAGGGATCCTGAACATCTCTTGCCCAAGCCTGAGCAAAGAGAGAGAGTCTGCCCCCTACTAGATCCGGTCCCGGATTGGGGGCTACCCCTTCATGCTGTTTTGGTAGCAGCAGCAGGCTTCCTGGCCTGTTTACCCTTGTTCCAGCCTTGCATTGATTTCCAAGCTGGTTTAGTCTGGGAAGCGTTACCCTCTTTTCTAGAGGCTGCCGAGTTGGAAGCCGGTCCGTTCCTGAAATTGCAAAAGTAACGAAAATTGGACTTATTCTTAGCCTTGAAAGGTTTATCTTGTGGGAGGGCATGGCCCTTTCCCCCAGTGATGTCTGAAATAATCTCTTTCAAATCTGGCCCAAAAAGGGTCTTCCCTTTGAAAGGGATATTAAGCCAGAGCGCTCTGCGCGCCACAATTGTAAACCCTGAATTTTTCGCCGCTAACCTCGCTAACTGCAAAGCGGCGTCTAAAATAAAGGAATTAGCTAACTTAAGTGCGTGAATTCTGTCCATGACTTCCTCATACGGAGTCTCCCTACTCAGCGACTTTTCCAGTTCCTCGAACCAGAACCACGCCGCTGTAGTGACAGCAATAATGCACAAAATAGGTTGAAGGAGGTAACCTTGCTGTACAAAAATCTTTTTTAAGCAAACCCTCCAATTTTTTATCCATAGGATCTTTGAAAGCACAATTGTCCTCAATAGGAATGGTTGTGCGCTTGGCTAGAGTAGAAACCGCCCCCTCGACCTTAGGGACTGTTTGCCATGTGTCCTTCCTGGGGTCGACCATAGGGAACAATTAATTAAATATAGGAGGAGGGACAAAAGGTATGCCTAGCTTCTCCCACTCCCTATTCACTATGTCCGCCACCCGTTTAGGTATCGGAAAAACATCAGGGTGCACCGGGACCTCAAGGAACTTGTCCATCTTGCACAATTTTTCTGGGTTGACCAGATTGTCACAATCATCCAGAGTAGATAGCACCTCCTTAAGTAATGCGCGGAGATGCTCTAATTTAAATTTAAATGTCACAACATCAGGTTCTGCCTGCTGAGAAATTCTTCCTGTATCAGAAAATTCCCCATCTGACAAACCCTCCCTCACTGCCTTAAACAGGGCACACTTTATTACTGAATATGTGAAAAACTATGAAGGAATTATCCAATCTTTACCAAATTTTCACCACAGTGTTTTAATGCATTCAAAGTATTGCACCCCAATTTTCAAGCTGTTAACTCTTAAAATGTGGAAACCGGAGCCGTTTTTAATTTTAACCCCCTTACAGTCCCAGCCACAGCCTTTGCTACGACTTCACCAATCCCAGGGGGGTATATGATACCAAATGAAGCCTTCTAGGAACGTTTTTAGTGGATTCCAGACCCTCACACATGCAGCTGCATGTACTGTACTCAAAAGTAACTGTGCAATAATGGCGCGAAAATGAGGCTCTGCCTACTACAGAGAAAGGCCCTTCCTGACTGGGAAGGTGTCTTAACAAGTGCCTGGTGCTAAAAACGTTCCCCAATGTTATAAAAGTGTGAAATTCAAATTCAAGCTGCATATAATACTTAAATAAAGCAATCGATTTAGCCCCTAAAAGTGTCTACCAGTTTTATAGCCCATATTAAGCCCTTTATTCTGTTTGAGACTAAGAAAATGGCTTACCGGTCCCCATGAGGGGAAATGACAGCCTTCCAGCATTACACAGTCTTGTTAGAAATATGGCTAGTCATACCTTGAGCAGAAAAGTCTGCCAACTGTTTCCCCCAACTGAAGTTATCTCATCTCAACAGTCCTATGTGGAAACAGCAAACGATTTTAGTTACTGCTGCTAAAATCATATTCCTCTCGCAAACAGAACTCTTCATCTTTTTTCTGTTTCAGAGTAAATAGTACATACCAGCACTATTTTAAAATAACAAACTCTTGATAGTAGAAAAAAAACTACAACTAAACACCACAAACTCCTCACCATCCCCGAGGAGATGCTACTTGTTCAGAGCGGCAAGGAGAATGACTGGGGGGGGCGGAGCCTGGGAGGGACTATATGGACAGCTCTTGCTGTGTGCTCTCCTTGCCTTTCCCTGTGGGGGAGGAGAATATCCCACAAGTAATGGATGACGCCGTGGACCGGACACACCAATGTTGGAGAAATTAGAGCATTTTATTTTTACACTGAAATCTGAAATGCCCATTTTTTTCATGTAATTAGCAAGAGTCCATGAGCTAGTGACGTATGGGATATACATTCCTACCAGGAGGGGCAAAGTTTCCCAAACCTCAAAATGCCTATAAATACACCCCTCACCACACCCACAAATCAGTTTTACAAACTTTGCCTCCTATGGAGGTGGTGAAGTAAGTTTGTGCTAGATTCTACGTTGATATGCGCTCCGCAACAGGTTGGAGCCCGGTTTTCCTCTCAGCGTGCAGTGAATGTCAGAGGGATGTGAGGAGAGTATTGCCTATTTGAATGCAATGATCTCCTTCTACGGAGTCTATTTCATAGGTTCTCTGTTATCGGTCGTAGAGATTCATCTCTTACCTCCCTTTTCAGATCGACGATATACTCTTATATATATATACCATTACCTCTGCTGATTTTCGTTTCAGTACTGGTTTGGCTTTCTACAACATGTAGACGAGTGTCCTGGGGTAAGTCTTATTTTCTGTGACACTCTAAGCTATGGTTGGGCGCTTTTTTTATAAAGTTCTAAATATATGTATTCAAACATTTATTTGCCTTGACTCAGGATGTTCAACATTCCTTATTTTCAGACAGTCAGTTTCATATTTGGGATAATGCATTTGAATCAATCATTTTTTCTTACCTTAAAAAATTTGACTTTTTCCCTGCGGGGGCTGAAAATGCTTCATTTTATTGCGTCATTCTTGGCGCAGACTTTTTTGGCGCAAAAAATCTTTTCTGTTTCCGGCGTCATACGTGTCGCCGGAAGTTGCGTCATTTTTTTACGTTCTTTTGCGCCAAAAATGTCGGCGTTCCGGATGTGGCGTCATTTTTGGCGCCAAAAGCATTTAGGCGCCAAATAATGTGGGCGTCTTATTTGGCGCTAAAAAAGTATGGGCGTCGCTTTTGTCTCCACATTATTTAAGTCTCATTTTTCATTGCTTCTGGTTGCTAGAAGCTTGTTCTTTGGCATTTTTTCCCATTCCTGAAACTGTCATTTAAGGAATTTGATCAATTTTGCTTTATATGTTGTTTTTTCTCTTACATATTGCAAGATGTCTCATGTTGCATCTGAGTCAGAAGATACTTCAGGAAAATCGCTGCCTGGTGCTGGAACTACCAAAGCTAAGTGTATCTGCTGTAAACTTTTGGTAGCTGTTCCTCCAGCTGTTGTTTGTATTAAATGTCATGACAAACTTGTTAATGCAGAAAATATTTCCTTTAGTAAAATACCATTACCTGTTGCAGTTCCATCAACATCTAATGTTCAGAGTGTTCCTGATAACATAAGAGATTTTGTTTCTGAATCTATTAAGAAGGCTATGTCTGTTATTCTTCCTTCTAGTAAACATAAAAAGTCTTTTAAAACTTCTCTTTATCCAGATGAATTTTTAAATGAACATCATCATTCTGATTCTAATGATTCTTCTGGTTCAGAGGATTCTGTTTCAGAGGTTGATGCTGATAAATCTTCATATTTATTTAAAATGGAATTTATTCGTTCTTTACTTAAAGAAGTCCTAATTGCATTAGAAATTGAGGATTCTGGTCCTCTTGATACTAAATCTAAACGTTTAGACAAGGTCTTTAAATCTCCTGTAGTTATTCCAGAAGTTTTTCCTGTTCCTGGTGCTATTTCTGAAGTAATTTCCAGGGAATGGAATAATTCGGGTAATTCATTTACTCCTTCTAAACGTTTTAAGCAATTATATCCTGTGCCGTCTGACAGATTAGAGTTTTGGGACAAAATCCCTAAAGTTGATGGGGCTATCTCTACCCTTGCTAAACGTACTACTATTCCTACGGCAGATGGTACTTCCTTTAAGGATCCTTTAGATAGGAAAATTGAATCATTTCTAAGAAAAGCTTATTTGTGTTCAGGTAATCTTCTTAGACCTGCTATATCTTTGGCGGATGTTGCTGCAGCTTCAACTTTTTGGTTGGAAACTTTAGCGCAACAAGTAACAGATCATGATTCTCATAACATTATTATTCTTCTTCAATATGCTAATAATTTTATCTGTGATGCCATTTTTGATATTATCAGAGTTGATGTCAGGTTTATGTCTCTAGCTATTTTAGCTAGAAGAACTTTATGGCTTAAAACTTGGAATGCTGATATGTCTTCTAAATCGACTCTACTTTCCCTTTCTTTCCAGGGTAATAAATTATTTGGTTCTCAGTTGGATTCTATTATCTCAACTGTTACTGGTGGGAAAGGAACTTTTTTACCACAGGATAAAAAATCTAAGGGTAAAAACAGGGCTAATAATCGTTTTCGTTCCTTTCGTTTCAACAAAGAACAAAAGCCTGATCCTTCATCCTCAGGAGCAGTTTCAGTTTGGAAACCATCTCCAGTCTGGAATAAATCCAAGCCTTCTAGAAAAGCAAAGCCAGCTTCTAAGTCCACATGAAGGTGCGGCCCTCATTCCAGCTCAGCTGGTAGGGGGCAGATTACGTTTTTTCAAAGAAATTTGGATCAATTCTGTTCACAATCTTTGGATTCAGAACATTATTTCAGAAGGGTACAGAATTGGTTTCAAGATAAGACCTCCTGCAAAGAGATTTTTTCTTTCCCGTGTCCTAGTAAACCCAGTGAAAGCTCAAGCATTTGTGAAATGTGTTTCAGATCTAGAGTTGGCTGGAGTAATTATGCCAGTTCCAGTTCTGGAACAGGGGCTGGGGTTTTATTCAAATCTCTTCATTGTACCAAAGAAGGAGAATTCCTTCAGACCAGTTCTGGATCTAAAAATATTGAATCGTTATGTAAGGATACCAACATTCAAAATGGTAACTGTAAGGACTATCCTGCCTTTTGTTCAGCAAGGGCATTATATGTCTACAATAGATTTACAGGATGCATATCGGCATATTCCGATTCATCCAGCTCACTATCAGTTTCTGAGATTCTCTTTCCTAGACAAGCATTACCAGTTTGTGGCTCTGCCGTTTGGCCTAGCAACAGCTCCAAGAATTTTTACAAAGGTTCTCGGTGCCCTTCTATCTGTAATCAGAGAACAGGGTATTGTGGTATTTCCTTATTTGGACGATATCTTGGTACTTGCTCAGTCTTCACATTTAGCAGAATTTCATACGAATCGACTTTTGTTGTTTCTTCAAAATCATGGTTGGAGGATCAATTCACTAAAAAGTTCATTGATTCCTCAGACAAGGGTAACCTTTTTGGGTTTCCAGATAGATTCAGTGTCCATGACTCTTTCTTTGACAGACAAGAGACGTCTAAAATTGATTTCAGCTTGTCGAAAGCTTCAGTCACAATCATTCCCTTCGGTAGCCTTATGCATGGAAATTCTAGGTCTTATGACTGCTGCATCGGACGCGATCCCCTTTGCTCGTTTTCACATGCGACCTCTTCAGCTCTGTATGCTGAACCAATGGTGCAGGGATTACACAAAGATATCTCAATTAATATCTTTAAAACCGATTGTACGGCACTCTCTGACGTGGTGGACAGATCACCATCGTTTAGTTCAGGGGGCTTCTTTTGTTCTCCCGACCTGGACTGTAATTTCAACAGATGCAAGTCTTACAGGTTGGGGAGCTGTGTGGGGGTTTCTGGCAGCACAAGGGGTTTGGGAATCTCAGGAGGTGAGATTACCGATCAATATTTTGGAACTCCGTGCAATTTTCAGAGCTCTTCAGTCTTGGCCTCTTCTGAAGAGAGAATCGTTCATTTGTTTTCAGACAGACAATGTCACAACTGTGGCATACATCAATCATCAAGGAGGGACTCACAGTCCTCTGGCTATGAAAGAAGTATCTCGAATTCTGGTTTGGGCGGAATCCAGCTCCTGTCTAATCTCTGCGGTTCATATTCCAGGAATAGACAATTGGGAAGCGGATTATCTCAGTCGCCAAACGTTGCATCCGGGCAAATGGTCTCTTCACCCAGAGGTATTTCTTCAGATTGTTCAAATGTGGGAACTTCCAGAAATAGATCTGATGGCTTCTCATCTAAACAAGAAACTTCCCAGGTATCTGTCCAGATCCCGGGATCCTCAGGCGGAGGCAGTGGATGCATTATCACTTCCTTGGAAGTATCATCCTGCCTATATCTTTCCGCCTCTAGTTCTTCTTCCAAGAGTAATCTCCAAGATTCTGAAGGAATGCTCGTTTGTTCTGCTGGTAGCTCCAGCATGGCCTCACAGGTTTTGGTATGCGGATCTTGTCCGGATGGCCTCTTGCCAACTGTGGACTCTTCCGTTAGGACCAGACCTTCTGTCGCAAGGTCCTTTTTTCCATCAGGATCTCAAATCCTTAAATTTAAAGGTATGGAGATTGAACGCTTGATTCTTAGTCAAAGAGGTTTCTCTGACTCTGTGATTAATACTATGTTACAGGCTCGTAAATCTGTATCTAGAGAGATATATTATAGAGTCTGGAAGACTTATATTTCTTGGTGTCTTTCTCATCATTTTTCCTGGCATTCTTTTAGAATTCCGAGAATTTTACAGTTTCTTCAGGATGGTTTAGATAAAGGTTTGTCCGCAAGTTCCTTGAAAGGTCAAATCTCTGCTCTTTCTGTTCTTTTTCACAGAAAGATTGCTAATCTTCCTGATATTCATTGTTTTGTACAAGCCTTGGTTCGTATAAAACCTGTCATTAAGTCAATTTCTCCTCCTTGGAGTTTGAATTTGGTTCTGGGGGCTCTTCAAGCTCCTCCGTTTGAACCTATGCATTCATTGGACATTAAATTACTTTCTTGGAAAGTTTTGATCCTTTTGGCAATCTCTTCTGCCAGAAGAGTCTCTGAATTGTCTGCTCTTTCTTGTGAGTCTCCTTTTCTGATTTTTCATCAGGATAAGGCAGTGTTGCGAACTTCTTTTGAATTTTTACCTAAGGTTGTGAATTCCAACAACATTAGTAGAGAAATTGTAGTTCCTTCATTATGCCCTAATCCTAAGAATTCTAAGGAGAAATCATTGCATTCTTTGGATGTTGTTAGAGCTTTGAAATATTATGTTGAAGCTACTAAGACTTTCCGAAAGACTTCTAGTCTATTTGTCATCTTTTCCGGTTCTAGAAAAGGCCAGAAAGCTTCTGCCATTTCTTTGGCATCTTGGTTGAAATCTTTAATTCATCATGCCTATGTTGAGTCGGGTAAAACTCCGCCTCAGAGGATTACAGCTCATTCTACTAGGTCAGTTTCTACTTCCTGATTGTTTAGGAATGAAGCTTCGGTTGATCAGATTTGCAAAGCAGCAACTTGGTCTTCTTTGCATACTTTTACTAAAGTCTACCATTTTGATGTGTTTTCTTCTTCTGAAGCAGTTTTTGGTAGAAAAGTACTTCAGGCAGCGGTTTCAGTTTGAATCTTCTGTTTATGTTTTCATTTAAACTTTATTTTGGGTGTGGATTATTTTCAGCATGAATTGGCTGTCTTTATTTTATCCCTCCCTCTCTAGGCACTCTTGCGTGGAAAGATCCACATCTTGGGTAGTCATTAACCCATATGTCACTAGCTCATGGACTCTTGCTAATTACATGAAAGAAAACATAATTTATGTAAGAACTTACCTGATAAATTCATTTCTTTCATATTAGCAAGAGTCCATGAGGCCCACCCTTTTTTGTGATGGTTATGATTTTTTTGTATAAAGCACAATTATTCCAATTCCTTATTTTTTATGCTTTCGCGCTTTTTTCTTATCACCCCACTTCTTGGCTATTCGTTAAACTGATTTGTGGGTGTGGTGAGGGGTGTATTTATAGGCATTTTGAGGTTTGGGAAACTTTGCCCCTCCTTGTAGGAATGTATATCCCATACGTCACTAGCTCATGGACTCTTGCTAATATGAAAGAAATGAATTTATCAGGTAAGTTCTTACATAAATTATGTTTTTTAAATAATTTAGATGAATTTTAGAAGTTGGTGCATTAAAATGTACATAAAGATATACACACAACCGTTATCACACCTTTAGGATAAGGGAAATAGTTTCTTTCTTTCATATGTAGCACTGAGCAGATAATAAGCTAATTTTTACTAGTTACTTTTGTATCCACAGTGAGGGAAGGTGAGCCAGTAGAAATGGAGCCTCGTCGAATCAACAGGTATCCAGACAGCCATCAGCTTTTTGTTGGTAACCTGCCTCATGATGTGGACAAAAGTGAACTGAAAGAGTTCTTCCAAGGTAAGTAACATCTTATTGTATTTTTTTTTACTGAATTTGGTGATTATATATTCATATGTGTGTGTGTATGTATATATGTGTGTGTGTGTGTATATATATATATATATATATATATATATATATATATATATATATATATATATATATTTTCTGCGTTTTTATAAATCAAGAATAATAAAAATATACATTGGATTATAAAATAATTACATTTTATATATATTTTTTTAATCCATAAGAGAGAGGTTCTGGAGGAGGGTGTGCCCTACCCCCATTCAAAGTAAGCCCTGATGAAGCCCCAGAGAAAATTAATGGAGGCGTGAAAAGAGTACTAAAGGAATAATCACATTTTAAGTTTTTTTTGTGAGCATTTGTTTACCTGCATGCAAATTAAAATTACAAGGCTCAGCTCTGTCTGCCTTACACATCCGTATCAGTCTCTAAGGGGGCGGTGCACCTGGAAGCAGCAACCTGCTAACACCTAGAAACCGGATGAGGAGTGAATCCTAACGGTCAGAGATATGAGGTGAGCAGTGGCAAGTAAAAACAAGGGTGTTTTCTCCTGTTAAGTGTAGTCAGTCCACGGGTCATCATTACTTATGGGATATTAACTCCTCCCCAACAGGAAGTGCAAGAGGATCACCCAAGCAGAGCTGCTATATAGCTCCTCCCCTCTACGTCACACCCAGTCATTCTCTTGCACCCAACTAATAGATAGGATGTGTGAGAGGACTGTGGTGATTAAACTTAGTTTTTTATATCTTCAATCAAAAGTTTGTTATTTTAAACGACACCGGAGTGTGTTGTTTCCCT
This sequence comes from Bombina bombina, assembly GCF_027579735.1. NCBI lineage: Eukaryota > Metazoa > Chordata > Amphibia > Anura > Bombinatoridae > Bombina > Bombina bombina. Next base: position 58,094 of record NW_026512551.1, on the reverse strand, counting down.
CTCAGGCAGAATTTGAAGAAGAATCTACCTGAGTTTTTGTATATGATCTTAGCGGACGTAACTAAGATCCGTTTGCTGTTCTCAGCCATTCTGAGGAGTAAGGTAACTTCAGATCAGGGGACAGCGGGCAGGTTCACCTGCAAAGAGGTATGTTGCAGTATATTATTTTCTAAGGAATGGAATTGACTTTGAAAATACTGCTAATACCGATATAATGTAAGTACAGCCTTAAATGCAGTAGTAGCAACTGGTATCAGGCTGACATGTATATATGTTTACACTTAAGTATTTCTGGGGAATGGCACTTCAATGGGTAAATACTGTATGCATATAACTTTTAGCCTAACTTGCAGTGTGAGCGACTAGCAGCAGGCTTTTTAATGACATTTCATATATTAGATTTTAAACGTTTACTGGCATGTTAAATCGTTTAATTATCTGAGGTACTTGGTGAAAATTGTTTTGGGCTTTATTTTCCACATGGCTGTCGTTTGTTTTAAATTAAAACAGTTTACTGAGCTTCCCTCACTGTTGTAGTGTGAGTGGGAGGGGCCTATTTTGGCGCTTTTACTACGCATCAGAAATTCAGTCACAGTCTGTCTTTTTCTCCCTGCATGATCCAGGACGTCTCCACAGAGCTCAGGGATCTTCAAAACTAGTTTTGAGGGAGGTAATCACTCACAGCAGATCTGTGAGACTGTGCTTGACTGTGATAAAAACGCTTATATTGTCAATTGTTATACGTTTTTTTCTGATATTAAGGGTTAATCATCCATTGCTAATGTGTGCAATCCTTTGCTAAATTTGGTTTATATAACTAATCCAGTTCATTTTTATTCAACTGTGTCAGTTTTTTGTGTGCTTCTTAAAGGCACAGTAACGTTTTTACATATTGCTTGTAAATTTAGTTGAAAAGTATTTCCAAGCTTGCTAGTCTAATTGCTAGTTTGTTTAAACATGTCTGACACAGAGGAAACTCTTTGTGCAATATGTTCAAAAGCCAAGGTGGAGCCCAATAGAAATTTGTGTACTAATTGCATTGATGCTACTTTAAATAAAAGTCAATCTGTACATGTTAAGCAACATTCACCAGACATCGAGGGGGAAGTTATGCCGACTAACTTGCCTCACGTGTCAGTACCTGCATCTCCCGCTCAGGAGGTGCGTGATATTGTAACGCCAAGTACATCAGGGCGGCCATTACAAATCACTTTACAAGACATGGCTAATGTTATGACTGAAGTTTTGTCTAAATTGCCAGAACTTAGAGGTAAACGAGATCACTCTGGGATGAGAACAGAGTATACTGATAATGCTAGGGCCATGTCTGATACTGCGTCACAATTTGCAGAGCATGAGGACGGAGAGCTTCATTCTGCGGGTGACGGATCTGATCCAAATAAATTGGATTCAGACATTTCAAATTTTAAGTTTAAGCTGGAAAACCTCTGTGTATTGCTAGGGGAGGTGTTAGCGGCTCTGAATGATTGTAACACAGTTGCAATCCCAGAGAAAATGTGTAGGTTGGATAAATATTTTGCGGTACCGACGAGTACTGACGTTTTTCCTATACCTAAGAGACTTACTGAAATTATTACTAAGGAGTGGGACAGACCCGGTGTGCCTTTCTCACCCCCTCCTATATTCAGAAAAATGTTTCCAATAGACGCCACCACACGGGACTTATGGCAAACGGTCCCTAAGGTGGAGGGAGCAGTTTCTACTTTAGCTAAGCGTACCACTATCCCGGTGGAGGATAGCTGTGCCTTTTCAGATCCAATGGATAAAAAGTTAGAGGGTTACCTTAAGAAAATGTTTGTTCAACAAGGTTTTATATTACAACCCCTTGCATGCATTGCGCCTGTCACGGCTGCGGCAGCATTTTGGTTTGAGTCTCTGGAAGAGACCCTTGACTCAGCGACATTGGATGAGATTTCACTTAAGCTTAAAACCCTTAAGCTAGCTAATTCATTTATTTCTGATGCCGTAGTACATTTAACTAAACTTACGGCTAAGAATTCCGGATTCGCCATTCAGGCACGCAGAGCGCTGTGTCTAAAATCCTGGTCAGCTGATGTAACTTCTAAATCGAAACTACTTAACATACCTTTCAAGGGGCAGACTTTATTCGGGCCCGGTTTGAAAGAAATTATCGCTGATATTACGGGAGGTAAAGGCCATGCCCTGCCTCAAGACAGAGCCAAACCCAGGGCTAGACAGTCTAATTTTCGTGCCTTTCGTAATTTCAAGGCAGGAGCAGCTTCAACTTCCTCTGCTCCAAAACAGGAAGGAGCTGTTGCTCGCTACAGACAAGGCTGGAAACCTAACCAGGCCTGGAACAAGGGCAAGCAGGCCAGAAAGCCTGCTGCTGCCCCTAAGACAGCATGAAGTGAGGGCCCCCGATCCGGTAACGGATCTAGTGGGGGGCAGACTCTCTCTCTTCGCCCAGGCTTGGGCAAGAGATGTCCAGGATCCCTGGGCGTTGGAGATCATATCTCAGGGATATCTTCTGGACTTCAAAGCTTCTCCTCCACAAGGGAGATTTCACCTTTCAAGGTTGTCAACAAACCAGATAAAGAAAGAGGCGTTTCTACGCTGTGTACAAGACCTTTTACTAATGGGAGTGATCCATCCAGTTCCGCGGTCGGAACACGGACAAGGGTTTTACTCAAATCTGTTTGTGGTTCCCAAAAAAGAGGGAACCTTCAGACCAATATTGGATTTAAAGATCCTAAACAAATTCCTAAGAGTTCCATCATTCAAGATGGAAACTATTCGGACAATCTTACCCATGATCCAAAGAGGTCAGTACATGACCACAGTGGATTTAAAGGATGCTTACCTTCACATACCGATTCACAGAGAACATTACCGGTATCTAAGGTTTGCCTTCCTAGACAAGCATTACCAGTTTGTAGCTCTTCCCTTCGGGTTGGCTACGGCTCCAATAATCTTTACAAAGGTTCTGGGCTCTCTTCTGGCGGTACTAAGACCGCGAGGAATTTCGGTAGCTCCGTACCTAGACGACATTCTGATACAAGCGTCAAGCTTTCAAACTGCCAAGTCTCATACAGAGTTAGTACTGGCATTTCTAAGATCACATGGGTGGAAAGTAAATGAGGAGAAGAGTTCTCTCTTACCACTCACAAGAGTTCCCTTCTTGGGGACTCTTATAGATTCTGTAGAAATGAAAATTTACCTGACAGAGGACAGGTTAACAAAGCTTCTAAATGCTTGCCGTGCCCTTCATTCCATTCAACACCCGTCAGTGGCTCAATGCATGGAGGTAATCGGCTTAATGGTAGCGGCAATGGACATAGTTCCTTTTGCACGCCTGCACCTCAGACCGCTGCAATTCTGCATGCTAAGTCAGTGGAATGGGGATTACTCAGATTTGTCCCCTACGCTGAATCTGGATCAGGAGACCAGAGATTCTCTTCTATGGTGGCTTTCTCGGCCACATCTGTCCAGGGGGATGCCCTTCAGCAGGCCAGACTGGACAATTGTAACTACAGACGCCAGCCTTCTAGGCTGGGGCGCTGTCTGGAATTCCCTGAAGGCTCAGGGATCATGGACTCAAGAGGAGAGTCTCCTTCCAATAAACATTCTGGAATTGAGAGCAGTTCTCAATGCCCTTCTGGCTTGGCCTCAGTTAGCAACTCTGAGGTTCATCAGGTTTCAGTCGGACAACATCACGACTCTGGCTTACATCAACCATCAGGGAGGGACAAGAAGTTCCTTAGCGATGATGGAAGTATCAAAGATAATTCGCTGGGCAGAGTCTCACTCTTGCCACCTGTCAGCGATCCACATCCCAGGAGTGGACAACTGGGAGGCGGATTTCCTAAGTCGCCAGACTTTTCATCCGGGGGAGTGGGAACTTCATCCGGAGGTTTTTGCCCAAATACTTCGACGTTGGGGCAAACCAGATATGGATCTCATGGCGTCTCGCCGGAACGCCAAGCTTCCTCGTTACGGGTCCAGGTCCAGGGACCCGGGAGCGGTCCTGATAGATGCCTTGACAGCACCTTGGACCTTCAGGATGGCTTATGTGTTTCCACCCTTCCCGATGCTCCCTCGTTTGATTGCCAGGATCAAACAGGAGAAAGCATCAGTGATTCTAATAGCGCCTGCGTGGCCATGCAGGACCTGGTATGCAGATCTAGTGGACATGTCATCCTGTCCACCTTGGTCTCTGCCTCTGAGACAGGACCTTCTAATTCAGGGTCCTTTCAAACATCAAAATCTAATTTCTCTGAAGCTGACTGCATGGAAATTGAACGCTTAATTTTATCAAAGCGTGGATTTTCGGAGCCAGTAATTGATACCTTAATACAGGCTAGGAAACCTGTTACCAGGAAAATTTACCATAAGATATGGCGTAAATACTTACACTGGTGCGAATCCAAGGGTTACTCATGGAGTAAGGTTAGGATTCCTAGGATATTGTCTTTTCTACAAGAAGGTTTAGAAAAGGGTTTATCTGCTAGTTCGTTAAAGGGACAGATCTCAGCTCTGTCCATCCTTTTACACAAGCGTCTGTCAGAAGTTCCAGACGTTCAGGCTTTTTGTCAGGCTTTGGCCAGGATTAAGCCTGTGTTTAAATCTGTTGCTCCGCCGTGGAGCTTAAACTTAGTTCTTAACGTTTTACAGGGTGTTCCGTTTGAACCCCTTCACTCCATTGATATCAAGCTGTTATCTTGGAAAGTTCTGTTTTTAATGGCTATTTCCTCGGCTCGTAGAGTCTCTGAATTATCAGCCTTACATTGTGATGCTCCGTATCTGATTTTTCATTCAGATAAGGTAGTTCTGCGTACTAAACCTGGGTTCTTACCTAAGGTAGTCACTAACAAGAATATCAATCAAGAGATTGTTGTTCCATCATTGTGTCCTAACCCTTCTTCAAAGAAGGAACGACTTCTGCACAATCTAGATGTAGTCCGTGCCCTGAAATTTTATTTACAGGCAACTAAAGATTTTCGACAAACTTCTTCCCTGTTTGTCGTTTATTCTGGACAGAGGAGAGGTCAAAAAGCATCTGCTACCTCTCTATCCTTTTGGCTTCGTAGCATATTACGCTTAGCCTATGAGACTGCTGGACAGCAACCTCCTGAAAGGATTACAGCTCATTCTACTAGAGCTGTGGCTTCCACTTGGGCCTTTAAGAACGAGGCCTCTGTTGAACAGATTTGCAAGGCTGCAACTTGGTCTTCTCTTCATACTTTTTCCAAATTTTACAAATTTGACACTTTTGCTTCTTCGGAGGCTGTTTTTGGGAGAAAGGTTCTTCAGGCAGTGGTTCCTTCCGTATAGAGATCCTGCCTGTCCCTCCCGTCATCCGTGTACTTAGCTTTGGTATTGGTATCCCATAAGTAATGATGACCCGTGGACTGACTACACTTAACAGGAGAAAACATAATTTATGCTTACCTGATAAATTCCTTTCTCCTGTAGTGTAGTCAGTCCACGGCCCGCCCTGTTTTTTAAGGCAGGTCTAAATTTCTTAATTATACTCCAGTCACCACTGCACCCTATAGTTTCTCCTTTCTCGTTTGGTTCTCGATCGAATGACTGGATGTGACGTAGAGGGGAGGAGCTATATAGCAGCTCTGCTTGGGTGATCCTCTTGCACTTCCTGTTGGGGAGGAGTTAATATCCCATAAGTAATGATGACCCGTGGACTGACTACACTACAGGAGAAAGGAATTTATCAGGTAAGCATAAATTATGTTTTTTAAGAACGGATGGTGTGTTATGCAGCTGGGACCTTAAAATACAATACCTGGATCTTGGTTGGTCTATACAGGGCTGATAAGGTAACCAAGTGCTCACACATGCAGGTGGGACCTTAAGTGCTGTCTAACAAACTGCGGTCAGTATATACCTGCACAAACTGAATTAACTTCCTAAATTGAGCTCATAAGTGGTTTTAATTTGCTTACTTGGAAGCCTGTGAACCTTTAAGTTACCTTTTTTTCTTTTTTGGAGAACTCTTTTCTTCACATGATATCATACATCAAGGACAAATTGTAAAGATTTGCACTTTGCAACAGAGGGTGCAAAATTTTGAACTTTACAACTTTGTATTTTTATGAAACTTGTTACTCTGTTGGTTTGTGCACGTGTTCACATTTAGGTTAGGTTTATCTGGTTTGCTACTTTTTAATAGTACTATAATTTGGTGGTATCACACTTATTAAGTATGTTGGTTAGTTTTATTTATATATAGGCACTTTTTGATGTTTTGAGGGAGAACAACCTCTTAATAAATGTGACTCATTTGAACTAAAAGAGTGCTGAATTCCCTTACTTTGAATGGGGGGGGTAGGGTTATCACACCCTCCTCTGGAACCTCTTTGTCTTATGATTTAAAATGTAATATTTGTTAATTAAGGGTCTGCACCATATTCCTTGTCAGTGTATATATGTGTGTGTGTGTGTATGTATATATATATATATATATATATATATATATATATATATATATATATATATATATATATATATATATATATATATATGTGTGTATATATACACACACACATACATAGTTACAAGTCCACTCAATGTTAGTCTGGGACCACTGGAAACTTCAAGCCCTGTAGATAAGATATAGAGAGCGTTTTTTTTTTTTTTTTTTTTTTTTTTTTTTTAATAATTTTTATCTCTGTCAGTCTCTCTGTCTCTTTTTCTTCTTAAATGGAAAGAGTCCACAGCTGCATTCATTACTTTTGGGAAATAAGAACCTGACCACCAGGAGGAGGCAGACAACCCAGCCAAAGGCTTAAATACTCCTCCCACTCCCCTCATCCCCCAGTCATTCCTTGCCTTTCGTCCCAGGAGGATGGCAGAGAAGTGTCAGAATTTTTAATTTAAATTTTTGTTTTTGTCTCTTATGAAGGGTAGTACTCTTCAGCATGGTACAGGAGTTTTAAGTAGTCCTGTCAGTCTCTCAGTGAGGGCTTGGATGAAAGTTAGAGTCCAGAGACGCAGGGAGTTTCTGCAAAACCATCCCGACTCATATTAACAGCTCCTCAAGCAATCAGCGTTGTTGAACTTTGTTTGGCTGCCTGCTTTCTTCTCTCAAGTCTATGGCGGAGGCGGTGCTACTATCCGTCACACTTGAAAGGTCATGTTCCTGTTCCACGGTGTAGATTCCGGTAAGATCGTTTCATTTTACTTTATTTGCAATGTACTGTAATGTGAATGTTTCCTGAGAAGCTACCACCTTGCGGGTCTAACTATACGTAAGGGTCTCAGTGAGTCTGTTTTAGTATCTTGGAATCGAGGGTTAATATCTCCTGAGGGGGGTTATTGAACAGGGGTGGGGGTTTATAATCATGTTTGTTATGTGATTTAACCTTCTGATGTGCAATGTTTACTGGGCTCGTGGTTAGAATATTGAGGCCTTTGCAAGTGACGCAGCCTTTTGGTTGGGCGCGCTTGTTTGAACTGTACGGTTCACCTTGTATTGGGGCATTGCTACATTCCATTGTTCCATTTCCGCATTTCTGACTGCGTGGCGTTGGAAATTTTCTAGTCCGCTGGGGTCTGGTCATAAGAGGTGGTTAGTGCCCCAGCCATTGGGGGTGTCGGGTGCCGTTTTAGTTTTCACTGCTTAGTCCATATTTAATTATCCTCTATCCAGCTATGGATGATTCTGATGCTGAGACTGTGTTTATTTCATATTCAGTTACAGAGGATTCTGATACTGAGAGTATTTTGATTTTATATTCGTGTCCGGTGATGAATCCGGAGTGGACTCGTTTATTCCTGTCAACCAGTTTTGTTCCGTATGCCATTTCAGAGGGCCTGGTTCCTCGGGCTTGGGGAATTAAAGGACTGCTGAGCCATCCGCCTCTGGGGGTGCTGTCCTCCGAGAGGCGAGTTCCCTACCAAATCATACTTCTGCATATGCGGGTAACCCTCCATGTAGGGTGGCGTGTTTCCCCCGGAGGTTGCTGCACGTTTTCGCTTCCACATAATGTTGGCTATTGTTTGTCTGCAGAGTCCAGACGTTTCTTTGAGAATGTGCTCGTGCCCTATTGTCCCGGGCCTTCCGCCTTGGGGAGGGCCTCTACAGTTCCCCGCGGGGGTTTCTGTCCCTGAGTGTTGTGCCTTCCGTTACAGGATTGCGCGCCTTCGCGTGTTGCGCAGACATGCTTTTCAATTATTGAATGACCCTATCGTTACCAGATACGGGGAATTTCAGTCTGATAGTTCGAATGGTGCACCTCATTAGACATGTGGGGATGAAGCAGTCTCCTGATTGTCATTTGTTGAGATCTTTCCCAGTTTTGTGAAATAGGGCTTCGTTTGGCTGGTCCTGCGGGTAGGCCTGTGTCTTTTGGGCATTAACCTCCTGATTGCCTTATATTTTATTTATATCTGATGGGATGTCTCTTATTTGTTTTCTTCTACAAGATACGACAAGTCCACGGATGTCATCCTTGTGGGATTTATCCTCCTGCTAACAGGAAGTGGCAAAGAGCACCACAGCAGAGCTGTATATATAGCTCCTCCCTTCCCTCCTCCCCCAGTTATTCTCTTTGCCTGTGTTAGTACTAGGAAGAGGTAAAGTGAGGTGTTAGTTTTAGATTCTTCTATCAAGATATTTTTTATTTTAAAATGGTACCGGTGAGTACTATTTTTCTCAGGGAGAAATCATCAGTCTGGATTCCTGAAAGGAATGACGAGATCTTTTTTTCTACCCTGATGTTGATGATCTTAGCAGTAGTTACTAAGATACATTCCGGTCCCCATAGAGTTTCTGAAGGTAGTGCAAGAAAGATCTTCAGTGTGGAGACCGGTGTCATGCTACAAGCAGCATTGAGGTATGTTCAGTCTTTTATTTCTGAGGAGACCATTTATATCATATCTGGTTGACATTATTCCCAGTAAGGGAAAGATAAGCAGTAGACATATAAGTATTATGGGTTACTGTGTTTACTAGTGTATATATAAGGTTTACTGCGTTTATGTAGATCACTTGGGGCTTGACACTGGGAGAGGCAGCTGTGATATTTGCTTGCTTATTAAAAAGAAAACATTTGGCATAATAAATGCGTACATAGGCACTTTGGGAGACCACATGGCTTTTAGAAACCGCTTCCCATGCGGTTATGGAGTTTGTTAATATGACGCCCATGGTGGCTCCGGTGGGGCCTAAAGTAGATATTCAATCACCGGATCGTTGTTGAATCTTTCCTGAGGTCCCGGGGGCAGGTAGGCGCCACAGCAGAGCTGTGGCGAGGTGCAGGGGCTGTTATTTTTGTTTAAAGTTTATTTACCAGATAATAAGGCTTTTTACAGGGTGACTTAGCTTTATTACTTTAGTGCAATAATTTTTGGCAAATTGGGTCTGCTCAGCATAATTTTTTAGTAATACAAAATCGTTTTGCTGCAGCACAGTAAAATTGTTGCGCTTTTTATTATTTAAAGGCGCAGTACGTTTTTTTTCTGAATTTTTTTATTTTATCGATTATAGAGGTTAAAGACTATTGTGGTTTTTGCTAGTCTGTTAACATGTCTGACCTTGAAGAAACTTCTTGTTCTATGTGTTTAGAGGCCATTGTGGAACCCCCTCTTACTTTGTGTACTTATTGTACTGAAAGAGCCTAACAATGTAAGAAGCATATTTTATGCAAAGAAAGTGTGCCTAAGGATGATTCTCAGTCTGAAGAGAATCAGGATATGCCGCCTAATTCTCCCCAAGTGTGTCAACGCACACCCAAGCAACGCCTGGTTCCTCAACCGCGTCTAATTAATTTACTCTGCAGGATATGGCTGCAGTTATGTCAACTACCCTTACAGAGGTATTATCTAAGTTACCAGTGTTACAGGGTAAACGCAGTAGGACAGGTATCAATGTGAATACGGAGTCCTGTGATGCTTTGTTGGTTATTTCCAATGTACCCTCACAGGGATCTGAGTTGGGGGTCAGGGAATTGTTGTCTGAGGGAGAACTTTCGGAATCGGGAAGTGTGTTACCTCAGACAGAGTCGGACGTCATGTCCTTTAAATTTAAGCTGGAACACCTCCGCCTGTTACTTAGGGAGGTCTTAGCGACTCTGGATGACTGTAACCCTATTATGGTACCACCAGAGAAATTGTGCAAGATGGACAAATATCTAGAAGTACCCGCTTACACTGATGTTTTTCCGGTTCCTAAGAGAATCTCAGAGATTATCAAGGAGTGGGACAGACCGGGTATACCGTTCTCTCCTCCCCCTAATTTTAAGAAAATGTATCCCATATAAGACACCATTCGGCACTCTTGGCAGACTGTCCCTAAGGTGGAGCGAGCTATTTCTACCCTGGCTAAGCGTACAACTATTCCTATTGAGGACAGCTGTGCTTTCAAAGACCCTATGGATAAGAAATTAGAGGGTCTTCTAAAGAAGTTATTTATTCATCAGGGTTTCCTTTTACAACCAATAGCCTGCATTGTTCCAGTTACTACTGCAGCGGCTTTCTGGTTTGATGCCTTAGAAGAGTCTCTCAGAATGGAGACTCCCTTAGAGGACATTTTGGATAGAATTAGAGCTCTGAAGCTAGCTAATTCTTTTATCGCAGATACCGCCTTTCAAATGGCTAAGTTGGCGGCTAAGAATGCAGGATTTTCCATTCTAGGGCGTAGAGCGTTATGGTTAAAATCGTGGTCTGCTGATGTGTCATCTGTCAAAGCTCTTAGCGATTCCTTTCAAGGGTAAGACCCTATTCGGGCCTGAGTGGAAGGAAATCATTTCTGACATTACTGGAGGTAAAGTCACGCTCTACCGCAAGATAAGTCTGTTAAGATGAGGGGTAAAAATAATTTTCATTCCTTTTGGAATTTTAAAGGAGTACCCTCTTCTTCCTCTACCAAACAGGAACCAGACTTGGAACAAGGGTAAACAACCCAAGAAACCGGCTGCTGCTACCAAGACATCATGAAGGGGCGGCCCCCGATCCGGGACCGGATCTAGTAGGGGGCAGACTTTCTCTCTTTGCCCAGGCTTGGGCAGGAGATGTTCAGGACCCCTGCACACTAGAAATCGTGACCCACGGGTATCAACTGGAATTCAAAAGTTTTCTCCCAAGAGGGAGATTTCTTCTTTCACGATTTTCTGTAGACCAGATAAAAAGAGAGGCGTTCTTACGTTGTGTAAAAGACCTTTCTACTATGGGAGTAATTCATCCTGTTCCAAGACTAGGACAGGGGATTTACTCCAATCTTTTCGTGGTTCCCAAAAAAGAGGGAACATTCAGACCTATCTTAGATCTCAAGAGTCTAAACAAGTTTCTCAGAGTCCCATCTTTCAAGATGGAGACTATCAGAACAATTTTACCAATGATCCAGGAGGGTCAATATATGACTATTGTGGACTTAAAGGATGCATACCTTCATATCCCTATCCACAAGGATCATCATCGGTACCCAAGGTTTGCCTTTCTGGACAAACATTTTCACTTTGTGGTCCTTCCCTTCGGGTTGGCCACGGCACCCAGGATCTTCACAAAGGTTCTAGGGTCACTTCTAGCGGTTCTCAGGCCGAGAGGCATTGCAGTGGCGCCTTTATCTGGACGATATTCTGATCCAGGTGTCGTCTTACCATCTGACAAAGTCTCATACAGACATGGTTCTATCCTTTCTGAGGACTCACGGGTGGAAGGTGAATCTAGAAAAGAGTTAATTAATTCCACAGACAAGGGTTCCCTTCTCGGGAACTCTAATAGATTCCATATCCATGAAAATTTTCTTGACAGAGGTCAGAAAGTTAAAGATTCTGAATACATGCCGAGCCCTTCAGTCCAATCCTCAGCCATCAGTGGCCCAATTGTATTGATGGTGGCGGCAATGGACATCATTCCGTTTGCTCGTTTTCATCTAAGACCACTACAGTTGAGCATGCTCAGACAGTGGAATGGAGATTATGCAAATTTGTCTCCTCAGTTAGATCTGGATCAGGAGACAAGAGACTCTCTTCTTTGGTGGTTGCCTCAGGATCATCTGTCCCAAGGGACGTGCTTCCGCAAACCCTCATGGGTGATAACGACGGACGCCAGCCTTCTAGGTTGGGGTGCAGTCTGGAATTCCCTGAAGACTCAGGGTGTGTGGACTCAGTCGGAGTCTGTCAGGGTTTTTTCCTGACTTGTTTGCCATGTACTGCTGGCAGCCATTTTACTCGCCTCTCTTCCTGACTTTGTGCATTGTGGGGGATGCTGCTCACTTCCTGCACTTCCTTTTATGGCCAGACTGGTTTACATCATCCATGTGAGATAGGAGGCAGTCTCAGAATTGTGATGTCATCACTTATTATTTAAAGGGCCTTTGTTCAGTATGCTTTGTCCTTGCGTTGTCTCAGACCGGTTTGTGAGAGCTCCTGTGTATTTCCTGGCTGACGTCCTTCCTGGTTCCTGATCCCTGGCTTGTTCCTGACTCTGCTGTTGTCCTTGTTCCTGATTCCGGCTCGTCTGACTACTCGCTTTGGCTCCTGACTCGGCTTGTCTGACTACCAGCTCTGGTTTTGATTCCTGGCTTGTTATTTGACTTGTGGACTTTTTATTATTTTTTGCTATTAATAAAGGTGTGATTATTTTTGCACTTCTCGTCTGTCTGATTACTGGCACCCTGACATTACGCAAGGACCATGAATCCTGATGGTGCTAATAATCCACCTTTACCTGCCATAATTTCCAGGATGGATGAACAGGATCACCGCTTGGATCAATTTGCACTAGACCTGAAAACCCTGCTGACTCGCACTGCACATTTGGATCAAAGTTTCCCGCAAGTTATGGCTGCTCCTGTTTCCGCTGCTGCACCTATGCCTACCAGGAGCATGTCCGGTTCTGCACCTCTACCTCAGCGATATGGAGGCGATCCTAATCAGTGCAGAGGGTTTTTGAACCAGGTGGGCATTTACTTTGAGATGTTACCTCAGGCGTTTCTCTCTGACAGAGCTAAGGTGGGATTTCTCATCTCGTTACTCTGACACAGCTCTTGCCTGGGCTAATCCCTTGTGGGAGACTAATAAACCTGTGATTTCAAATTACCCTGAATTTGTGGCCTCCTTTCGAAGGGTATTTGATGTTCCAGCTCGCTCCTCCTCTGCTGCTAAACTACTCATGTCCATTCAGCAAGGTACAAGATCGGTTGCTCAGTATGCCATTGAGTTCTGTACGCTTGCAGCAGAGGTAGGCTGGAACAATGAAGCCCTTGTTGCTGCCTTCTTTCATGGACTCTCTGATGCGATTAAAGACGAAGTTGCTGCCAGAGATTTACCAGAGGATCTCGAGGCATTGGTGTCTTTTTTTTTATCCTAATTGACATCAGACTAAGTGAGAGGCCTTCTTTCAAGGAGCGCTTGCGGAAGCATCCTGTACCGTTGTCTTCTACGTGTTCGTTCCCACCCATGCCTCCCTCTCCTCCCATGCCTCCTGGTCCCAAGTCACCAGGTACTGCTGAGCCAATGCAGTTGGGATTCACACATCTCTCCGCGGCGGAGAGGGCCTTTAGGAGGAGGGAGGGGCTTTGCCTCTATTGTGGGTTACAGGGCCACCTTTTGAACTCTTGTCCTACACAGCCGGGAAACGCTCACACCTAAGGTCCTGTCAGGGGCAGACCTTAGGTGGTTTATCCTTGTCCCCGGAACCACTAAAGGAGAAACCTTTGGTCACGGTTGTCCTTTCCTGGGTGGTCTCCTCCATAGTCACCCAGGCTCTTGTTGACTCCGGTGCTGCGGGCTATTTCATTGACAGTGCTTTTGTATCGAAGCACTCCATTCCTGTTTTGCCTCGGTCCGTTCCTCACGAAACCGCTCCGTTGTCCTTGGCTGTTGGGGCTCTCCATTTTGAAACCCTCCAGTTCCAGGTGAAAAACTCTCCGCATTTTCCGGTTGTTCTGGGTTATCCCTGGCTCCAAAAGCACAATCCCAGTCTTGAATGGCGCCGGTCCGAAATTTTGTAGTGGTCTCCGCAATGTATTTCCACTTGTCTTCAGAAACCAGTTAGTCTTGTGCACTTCTTCAGTATCTCAATTGCCAGAGGAGTACCGAGAGTTCCTAGACGTTTTTGACAAGGTGCGTGCCGGTACGTTGCCTTCTCACCGGTCTTACGATTGTGCCATAGACCTGCAACCCTGAGCCATTCCTCGTTGGGGCCGGGTGTACCCTCTGTCTGTTGCAGAGAATTGTGCTATGGAGGAGTATGTTGCCGATGCTCTGTCGCGTGGGATCATCCGCAAATCCTGCTCTCCTGCAGGGGCTGGCTTCTTCTTTGTGAAGAAAAAGGGTGACGAGTTAAGACCATGCATCGATTATAGGGGTCTTAATCGTCTTACCATTAAGAATGCTTACTCTATTCCGCTCATTATGGAACTCTTTGACCGCCTCAAGGGAGCTACGGTCTTTACTAAGCTTGATTTGAGAGGAGCGTACAATCTCGTTGGGATCAAGGAGGGCCACGAATGGAAAACAGCATTTAACACCAAGAGCGGGCATTATGAGTATCTTGTAATGCCCTTTGGCCTATGTAATGCTCCTGCTTTCTCCAACATAGGTGTGTCCGGTCCACGGCGTCATCCTTACTTGTGGGATATTCTCTTCCCCAACAGGAAATGGCAAAGAGCCCAGCAAAGCTGGTCACATGATCCCTCCTAGGCTCCGCCTACCCCAGTCATTCTCTTTGCCGTTGTACAGGCAACATCTCCACGGAGATGGCTTAGAGTTTTTTAGTGTTTAACTGTAGTTTTTTATTATTCAATCAAGAGTTTGTTATTTTGAAATAGTGCTGGTATGTACTATTTACTCAGAAACAGAAAAGAGATGAAGATTTCTGTTTGTATGAGGAAAATGATTTTAGCAACCGTAACTAAAATCCATGGCTGTTCCACACAGGACTGTTGAGAGCAATTAACTTCAGTTGGGGGAACAGTGTGCAGTCTCTTGCTGCTTGAGGTATGACACATTCTAACAAGACGATGTAATGCTGGAAGCTGTCATTTTCCCTATGGGATCCGGTAAGCCATGTTTATTACGATCGTAAATAAGGGCTTCACAAGGGCTTATTAAGACTGTAGACTTTTCTGGGCTAAATCGATTCATTATTAACACATATTTAGCCTTGAGGAATCATTTTATCTGGGTATTTTGATATAATAATATCGGCAGGCACTGTTTTAGACACCTTATTTCTTAGGGGCTTTCCCAAAGCATAAGCAGAGCCTCATTTTCGCGCCGGTGTGGCGCACTTGTTTTTGAGAGGCATGGCATGCAGTCGCATGTGAGAGGAGCTCTGATACTTAGAAAAGACTTTCTGAAGGCGTCATTTGGTATCGTATTCCCCTTTGGGTTTGGTTGGGTCTCAGCAAAGCAGATACCAGGGACTGTAAAGGGGTTAAAGTTTTAAAACGGCTCCGGTTCCGTTATTTTAAGGGTTAAAGCTTCCAAATTTGGTGTGCAATACTTTTAAGGCTTTATGACACTGTGGTGAAAATTTGGTGAATTTTGAACAATTCCTTCATGTTTTTTCGCAATTGCAGTAATAAAGTGTGTTCAGTTTAATATTTAAAGTGACAGTAACGGTTTTATTTTAAAACGTTTTTTGTACTTTCTTATCAAGTTTATGCCTGTTTAACATGTCTGAACTACCAGATAGACTGTGTTCTGAATGTGGGGAAGCCAGAATTCCTATTCATTTAAATAAATGTGATTTATGTGATAATGACAATGATGCCCAAGATGATTCCTCAAGTGAGGGGAGTAAGCATGGTACTGCATCATTCCCTCCTTCGTCTACACGAGTCTTGCCCACTCAGGAGGCCCCTAGTACATCTAGCGCGCCAATACTCCTTACTATGCAACAATTAACGGCTGTAATGGATAATTCTGTCAAAAACATTTTAGCCAAAATGAACCCTTGTCAGCGTAAGCGTGGCTGCTCTGTTTTAGTTACTGAAGAGCATGACGACGCTGATATTAATATCTCTGAAGGGCCCCTAACCCAATCTGAGGGGGCCAGGGAGGTTTTGTCTGAGGGAGAAATTACTGATTCAGGGAACATTTCTCAACAGGCTGAACCTGATGTGATTGCATTTAAATTTAAGTTGGAACATCTCCGCATTTTGCTTAAGGAGGTATTATCCACTCTGGATGATTGTGAAAAGTTGGTCATCCCAGAGAAACTATGTAAAATGGACAAGTTCCTAGAGGTGCCGGGGCTCCCAGAAGCTTTTCCTATACCCAAACGGGTGGCGGACATTGTTAATAAAGAATGGGAAAGGCCCGGTATTCCTTTCGTCCCTCCCCCCATATTTAAAAAATTGTTTCCTATGGTCGACCCCAGAAAGGACTTATGGCAGACAGTCCCCAAGGTCGAGGGAGCGGTTTCTACTTTAAACAAACGCACCACTATACCCATAGAGGATAGTTGTGCTTTCAAAGATCCTATGGATAAAAAATTAGAAGGTTTGCTTAAAAAGATGTTTGTTCAGCAGGGTTACCTTCTACAACCAATTTCATGCATTGTCCCTGTCACTACAGCCGCATGTTTCTGGTTTGATGAACTGATAAAGGCGCTCGATAGTGATTCTCCTCCTTATGAGGAGATTATGGACAGAATCAATGCTCTCAAATTGGCTAATTCTTTCACCCTAGACGCCACTTTGCAATTGGCTAGGTTAGCGGCTAAGAATTCTGGGTTTGCTATTGTGGCGCGCAGAGCGCTTTGGTTGAAATCTTGGTCGGCTGATGCGTCTTCCAAGAACAAGCTACTAAACATTCCTTTCAAGGGGAAAACGCTGTTTGGCCCTGACTTGAAAGAGATTATCTCTGATATCACTGGGGGTAAGGGCCACGCCCTTCCTCAGGATCGGCCTTTCAAGGCAAAAAATAGACCTAATTTTCGTCCCTTTCGTAAGAACGGACCAGCCCAAAGTGCTACGTCCTCTAAGCAAGAGGGTAATACTTCTCAAGCCAAGCCAGCTTGGAGACCAATGCAAGGCTGGAACAAGGGAAAGCAGGCCAAGAAACCTGCCACTGCTACCAAGACAGCATGAAATATTGGCCCCCGATCCGGGACCGGATCTGGTGGGGGGCAGACTCTCTCTCTTCGCTCAGGCTTGGGCAAGAGATGTTCTGGATCCTTGGGCGCTAGAAATAGTCTCCCAGGGTTATCTTCTGGAATTCAAGGGACTTCCCCCAAGGGGGAGGTTCCACAGGTCTCAGTTGTCTTCAGACCACATAAAAAGACAGGCGTTCTTACATTGTGTAGAAGACCTGTTAAAAATGGGAGTGATTCATCCTGTTCCATTAAGAGAACAAGGGATGGGGTTCTACTCCAATCTGTTCATAGTTCCCAAAAAAGAGGGAACGTTCAGACCAATCTTAGATCTCAAGATCTTAAACAAGTTTCTCAAGGTTCCATCGTTCAAGATGGAAACCATTCGAACTATTCTTCCTTCCATCCAGGAAGGTCAATTCATGACCACGGTGGATTTAAAGGATGCGTATCTACATATTCCTATCCACAAGGAACATCATCGGTTCCTAAGGTTTGCATTCCTGGACAAACATTACCAGTTCGTGGCGCTTCCTTTCGGATTAGCCACTGCTCCAAGGATTTTCACAAAGGTACTAGGGTCCCTTCTAGCGGTGCTAAGACCAAGGGGCATTGCAGTAGTACCTTACCTGGACGACATTCTGATTCAAGCGTCGTCCCTTCCTCAAGCAAAGGCTCACACGGACATCGTCCTGGCCTTTCTCAGATCTCACGGCTGGAAAGTGAACGTGGAAAAGAGTTCTCTATCCCCGTCAACAAGGGTTCCCTTCTTGGGAACAATTATAGACTCCTTAGAAATGAGGATTTTTCTAACAGAGGCCAGAAAAACAAAACTTCTAGACTCTTGTCGGATACTTCATTCCGTTCCTCTTCCTTCCATAGCTCAGTGCATGGAAGTGATCGGGTTGATGGTAGCGGCAATGGACATAGTTCCTTTTGCGCGCATTCATCTAAGACCATTACAACTGTGCATGCTCAGTCAGTGGAATGGGGACTATACAGACTTGTCTCCAAAGATACAAGTAAATCAGAGGACCAGAGACTCACTCCGTTGGTGGCTGTCCCTGGACAACCTGTCACAAGGGATGACATTCCGCAGACCAGAGTGGGTCATTGTCACGACCGACGCCAGTCTGATGGGCTGGGGCGCGGTCTGGGGATCCCTGAAAGCTCAGGGTCTTTGGTCTCGGGAAGAATCTCTTCTACCGATAAATATTCTGGAACTGAGAGCGATATTCAATGCTCTCAAGGCTTGGCCTCAGCTAGTGAGGACCAAGTTCATACGGTTTCAATCAGACAACATGACGACTGTTGCGTACATCAACCATCAGGGGGGAACAAGGAGTTCCCTAGCGATGGAAGAAGTGACCAAAATCATTCTATGGGCGGAGTCTCACTCCTGCCACCTGTCTGCTATCCACATCCCAGGAGTGGAAAATTGGGAAGCGGATTTTCTGAGTCGTCAGACATTGCATCCGGGGGAGTGGGAACTCCATCCGGAAATCTTTGCCCAAGTCACTCAGCTGTGGGGCATTCCAGACATGGATCTAATGGCCTCTCGTCAGAACTTCAAAGTTCCCTGCTACGGGTCCAGATCCAGGGATCCCAAGGCGGCTCTAGTGGATGCACTAGTAGCACCTTGGACCTTCAAACTAGCTTATGTGTTCCCGCCGTTTCCTCTCATCCCCAGGCTGGTAGCCAGGATCAATCAGGAGAGGGCGTCGGTGATCTTGATAGCTCCTGCGTGGCCACGCAGGACTTGGTATGCAGATCTGGTGAATATGTCATCGGCTCCACCTTGGAAGCTACCTTTGAGACGAGACCTTCTTGTTCAGGGTCCGTTCGAACATCCGAATCTGGTTTCACTCCAGCTGACTGCTTGGAGATTGAACGCTTGATTTTATCGAAGCGAGGATTCTCAGATTCTGTTATCGATACTCTTGTTCAGGCCAGAAAGCCTGTAACTCGAAAGATTTACCACAAGATTTGGAAAAAATATATCTGTTGGTGTGAATCTAAAGGATTCCCTTGGGACAAGGTTAAGATTCCTAGGATTCTATCCTTCCTTCAAGAAGGATTGGAAAAAGGATTATCTGCAAGTTCCCTGAAGGGACAGATTTCCGCCTTGTCGGTGTTACTTCACAAAAAGCTGGCAGCTGTGCCAGATGTTCAAGCCTTTGTTCAGGCTCTGGTTAGAATCAAGCCTGTTTACAAACCTTTGACTCCTCCTTGGAGTCTCAATTTAGTTCTTTCAGTTCTTCAGGGGGTTCCGTTTGAACCCTTGCATTCCGTTGATATTAAATTATTATCTTGGAAAGTTTTGTTTTTGGTTGCAATTTCTTCTGCTAGAAGAGTTTCAGAATTATCTGCTCTGCAGTGTTCTCCTCCTTATCTGGTGTTCCATGCAGATAAGGTGGTTTTGCGTACTAAACCTGGTTTTCTTCCGAAGGTTGTTTCTAACAAAAACATTAACCAGGAGATTATC
Organism: Bombina bombina; assembly: GCF_027579735.1. Lineage (NCBI taxonomy): Eukaryota > Metazoa > Chordata > Amphibia > Anura > Bombinatoridae > Bombina > Bombina bombina. The sequence continues at coordinate 38,569 of NW_026512551.1, read as the reverse complement.
GTACCTTCTCTATGTCCGAAACCAGTTTCAAAGAAGGAACGTTTGTTGCACAATTTGGATGTTGTTCGCGCTCTAAAATTCTATTTAGATGCTACAAAGGATTTTAGACAAACATCTTCCTTGTTTGTTGTTTATTCCGGTAAAAGGAGAGGTCAAAAAGCAACTTCTACCTCTCTCTCTTTTTGGATTAAAAGCATCATCAGATTGGCTTACGAGACTGCCGGACGGCAGCCTCCCGAAAGAATCACAGCTCATTCCACTAGGGCTGTGGCTTCCACATGGGCCTTCAAGAACGAGGCTTCTGTTGATCAGATATGTAGGGCAGCGACTTGGTCTTCACTGCACACTTTTACCAAATTTTACAAGTTTGATACTTTTGCTTCTTCTGAGGCTATTTTTGGGAGAAAGGTTTTGCAAGCCGTGGTGCCTTCCATTTAGGTGACCTGATTTGCTCCCTCCCTTCATCCGTGTCCTAAAGCTTTGGTATTGGTTCCCACAAGTAAGGATGACGCCGTGGACCGGACACACCTATGTTGGAGAAAACAGAATTTATGTTTACCTGATAAATTACTTTCTCCAACGGTGTGTCCGGTCCACGGCCCGCCCTGGTTTTTTTTAATCAGGTCTGATATTTTATTTTCTTTAACTACAGTCACCACGGTACCATATGGTTTCTCCTATGCAAATATTCCTCCTTAACGTCGGTCGAATGACTGGGGTAGGCGGAGCCTAGGAGGGATCATGTGACCAGCTTTGCTGGGCTCTTTGCCATTTCCTGTTGGGGAAGAGAATATCCCACAAGTAAGGATGACGCCGTGGACCGGACACACCGTTGGAGAAAGTAATTTATCAGGTAAACATAAATTCTGTTTTTTTCCAGGAATTTATTAATGATGTCCTACGAGATATGTTACAACAGTGTGTTGTGGTGTACTTAGATGACATCCTCATACACTCACCCACACTTGAGGCTCATCGTTCTGATGTTACACGGTTTCTTCAGAGACTACGTGAGAACAGCCTGTTTTGTAAACTTGAGAAATGTGAGTTCCATCAGACTCAAGTAACCTTCCTAGGTTATGTTATCTCCGTTGCAGGGTTCTCCATGGATCCTGACAAGTTATCTGAAGTTCTGCAGTGGCCTCGTCCAGTTGGTCTTCGGTCTATTCAACGTTTTTTGGGGTTCGCCAATTACTATAGAAAGTTTATTAAAAACTTTTCTTCCTTGGTCAAACCTATCACAAACATGACCCGTAAAGAGAATGATCCACTCCATTGGTCACCTACTGCCATTGAGGCCTTTGATAGTCTTAAGATCCTAACCCTGTCCTGCCTTTCGTTCTTGAGGTCGATGCGTATGAGACTGGAGTAGGTGCCCTCTTGTCTCAACGTCCTACGCCTGACGGTTCCTTGCATCCGTGTGGTTTCTTCTCTAAGAAATTGTCTCCAGCGGAGTGCAATTATGAAATTGGCGACAGGGAATTACTGGCCATAATTTTGGCACTCAAGGAATGGAGGCATCTTCTCGAGGGTACTAGCGTGCCAGTGCTCATTCTTACTGACCACAAGAATTTAAACTTATCTATCTGAAGCAAAACGTTTGTCGCCCCGACAGGCCAGATGGGCGCTATTTTTGTCTCAATTTAATTATGTGGTCTCCTACCTGCCTGGTAGTAAGAATGTTAGGGCTGATGCCCTCTCTCGACAATTTTCACCTCTGTCCAAGGAGGAGTCTGTACCTACTCCAGTTATACCTCCTGACCATATTTTAGCTACCATACGTACTAATTTGACTTCTCCCTTGGGGGAGGAGATCCTGGCTGCACAAACCAATGCACCTCCTGAGAAACCTAGTGGTAAGTGTTTTGTTCCTGAGAATCTTCGAACTAAACTTTTGCACACTTGCCACTATCCTAAAGCCGCAGGTCACCCAGGCAAGAACCAAATGATTTGGTCTGTCACTCGACAATTCTGGTGGCCAGGTCTTCGTTCTGATGTTGCTGTGTATGTTGCCTCCTGCTCTTATTGTGCACAGAATAAGACTCCTCGACGTCTTCCTGTGGGTCTTCTTCAAACTATTGCTAATGGTGAGCGTCCTTGGACACATCTTCCCATGGACTTCATTGTCGAGCTCCCTGTTTCCAATGGCAATATTGTTATCCTTATGGTGGTTGACCGTTTTTCTAAAATGTCACATTGCATTCCCTTGAAGAAGTTGCCTACCGCTCAGAAGCTTGCTTTAATTTTTGCCCATGAGGTCTTCCGTTTACATGGGTTACCCAAGGAGATAGTGTCGGACCGGGGTAGCCAGTTTGTCTCCAGATTTTGGCGTTCCTTTTGTGCTCAAATGGGGATCCAGCTCTCTTTCTCCTCGGCATATCACCCTCAATTCAATGGGGCTGCGGAACGGTCTAATCAAGCTCTGGAACAGTTCCTCCATTGCTATGTCTCAGATCACCACAATAATTGGTCTGAACTGTTACCTTGGGCAGAGTTTGCTCGTAATAGTGCTATTAATGCTTCCTCCAAGTTATCCCCGTTCATGGCGAATTATGGGTTTCAACCATCCTTGTTGCCCGATTCATTCATGTCTCAGGGTATTCCGGCTTTGGAGGAGCATCTCCGGCAACTCCGTTCCACGTGGGTGCAGATTCAGGATTGCCTTCATCGTTCTATGCAGCGCCAAAAGTTCCAGGCTGATCGTAGGCGTCTGCCTGCACCTTCCTACCAGGTTGGTTTAGCTGTCCTCCCGCAACTTGAACCTTCGTGTGCCTTCCAATAAACTGGCTCACCGTTATGTTGGTCCTTTTCGAATACTCCGCCGGGTCAATCCTGTGGCCTACGCTCTTGACCTTCCTCCTGCAATGCGCATCTTGAATGTTTTTCATGTCTCCCTCTTGAAACCATTGGTTTGTAATTGGTTTACCACTGTGTTGCCTCGTCCCCGTCCTATCTTTGTTGACAACCATGAGGAGTATGAGGTCAGCAGCATTATTGACTCTCGTATGTCCAGGGGCCGCGTACAGTATCTGGTTCATTGGAGGGGCTACGGTCCAGAGGAGCGTTCATGGGTTCCCTCCTCTGATGTTCATGCTCCCGCCCTCCTCCGTGCCTTCCATGCCCGTTTCCCCAATAAGCCTTTTGTCCTACCGCGGGGGAGGGGTCGTTGAGGGGAGGGTACTGTCAGGGTTTTTTCCTGACTTGTTTGCCATGTGCTGCTGGCAGCCATTTTACTCACCTCTCTTCCTGACTTGGTGCATTGTGGGGGATTCTGCTCACTTCCTGCACTTCCTTTTATGGCCAGACTGGTTTACATCATCCATGTGAGACAGGATGCAGTCTCAGAATTGTGACGTCATCACTTATTATTTAAAGGGCCTCTGTTCAGTATGCTTTGTCCTTGCGTTGTCTCAGACCTGTTTGTGAGAGCTCCTGTGTATTACCTGGCTGTCTGACGTCCTTCCTGGTTCCTGATCCCTGGCTTGTTCCTGACTCTGCTGTTCTCCTTGTTCCTGATTCCGGCTCGTCTGACTACTCGCTTTGGCTCCTGGCTCGGCTTTTCTGACTACCAGCTCTGGTTTTGATTCCTGGCTTGTTATTTGACTTGTGGATTTTTTATTATTTTTTGCTATTAATAAAGGTGTGATTATTTTTGCACTTCTCGTCTGTCTGATTCCTGGCACCCTGACAGAGTCACTTCTTCCAATCATTCTGGAATTGAGAGTAATATTCAATGCGCTTCAGGCGTAGCCTCAGTTGGCTTCGGCCAAATTCATTCTCTTTCAGTCGGACAACATCACAACTGTGGCGTACATCAATTATCAGGGAGGAACAAGGAGTTCCTTAGCGATGACAGAAGTATCCAAGATAATTTCTAAGTCGACAGACTTTTCATCCGGAGGAGTGCGAACTCCATCCGGAGTTGTTTGCCTCCCTGATTTTCAGATGGGGCAGACCGGAGTTGGATCTAATGGCGTCTCAACAGAATGCCAAGCTCCCAAGATACGGATCCAGGGTGAGGGATCCTCAGGCCGAACTCCTAGATGCCTTGGCAGTGCCTTGATCGTTCAACCTGGCTTATGTGTTTCCACAGTTTCCTCTCCTTCCCCGGGTGATTGCTCAGATCAAACAGGAGAGAGCTTCAGTAATTCTAATTGCGCCTACGTGGCCACGCAGGACTTGGTATGCAGATCTAGTGGACATGTCCTCTCTGCCTCCGTGGAAACTTCCAGTGAGACAGGACCTTCTCATTCAAGGTCCTTTCCTACATCCAAATCTAGTTTCTCTGCAACGGACTACTTGGAGATTGAACACTTAATTTTATCTAAGCGGGGTTTCTCTGACTTGGTCATCGATACTTTAATTCAGGCACGTAAGCCTGTTACCAGAAAGATTTATCATAAGATATGGCGTAAATATCTTTTTTGGTGTGAATCCAAGGGTTACTCATGGAGTAAAGTTAAGATTCCCTGGATTTTGTCCTTTCTCCAAGAAGGATTGGCGAAAGGTTTGTCAGCAAGTTCCTTAAAGGGACAAATTTCTGCCTTGTCAATTGTGCTACACAAACGTTTGACAGATGTTTCCGACGTTCAGTCTTTTTGTCAGGCTCTAACCATAATTAAGCCTGTATTTAGACCAATTGCTCCACCCAGGAGTTTAAATTTGGTCCTTAATGTACTTGAACCCATGCATTCCATAGATATTTAGTTGTTATCTTGGAAAGTTTTGTTTTTTGTTGCTGTTTCTTCTGCTCGTAGAGTTTCTGAGCTTTCAGCATTACAATGTGATTCGCCTTATCTTTCTGATAAGGGGGTCTTACGTACCAAACCTGGTTTCCTTCCTAAGGTTATTTCTAATAAGAATATTACTCAGGAAATTGTTGTTCCTTCATTGTGTCCTAACCCTTCTTCTAAGAAGGAGCGTATGTTGCATAACTTGGACGTGGTCCGTGCCCTGAAGTTCTACTTGCAGGCGACTAAGGATTTCCGTCAATTATCTTCTTTATTCATTGTTTTTTTCTGGAAAGTGTAGGGGTCAGAAAGCTACGGCTACCTCCCTTTCTTTTTGGCTGAAGAGTATCATCCGTCTGGCGTATGAGACTGCTGGACAGCAGCCTCCTGAAAGAATTATGGCTCATTCTACTAGGGCTGTGGCTTCCTCATGGGCTTTTAAAAACGATGCTTCTGTTGAACAGATTTGTAAAGCTGCAACTTGGTCGTCTCTAAACACTTTTTCCAAATTTTCCAAATTTGATACTTTTGCTTCTTCTGAGGCTGGTTTTGGGAGAAAGGTTCTTCAAGCAGTGGTGCCTTCCGTTTAGGTTCCTGTTTTGTCCCTCCCTTTCATCCGTGTCCTGTAGCTTTGGTATTGTATCCCACAAGTAAGGATGAAATCCGTGGACTCGTATCTTGTAGAAGAAAAGTAAATGTATGCTTACCTGATAAATTAATTTCTTCTACGATACGAGTCCACGGCCCACCCTGTCCATTTTAAGACAGATTTATGTTATTTTTCTTTTTATAAACTTCAGTCACCTCTGCACCTTTGGCTTTTCCTTTCTCTTCCTAACTTTGGTCGAATGACTGGAGGAGGAGGGAATGTAGGAGCTATATATACAGCTCTGCTGTGGTGCTCTTTGCCACTTTCTCTTAGCAGGAGGATTAATCCCACAAGTAAGGATGAAATCCGTGGACTCGTCGTATCGTAGAAGAAATTAATTTATCAGGTAAGCATAAATTTACTTTTTGTTGCCTTCGGGAACCTTCTGGGATTGATACTCTTTTTATTACTTCTTCTGAAGTTGTTGGACATGTTAGTGTCTGTTAAAATGTCTGTTTTCTCTCCTACGAGGGAGAATTTACACAGCTTGCGTAGTTGGGACCCTAGGTGCAGGCTGGTCCTGTTAGGTTCGTTCGGTTTTGCGGCTGTTCAGACACGTGGCGCTGTTCTGCTCGGCTGGTTCGGTAGAAGCGCGAATGCTCAGGGTATCATTGTTTTTCATGTTCAACTAAGTATTCGAGAGAACCTGTGGGATGGGAAGTATTGTTTCAGTCCTTATAGCCTTCAGTCATAGATGACCGGGCAGGTGAGGTTTTCCGCTGCGTCACTCTATCCGACATCTAATTTCATCAGAACTTAGTTATCTCCCCCATTTGGTGGAGGGTGGGAGGGCTTAATGCCCCTTACTGCTATTGAGCGGTTTGAGCTTCATTTTTGTAGGCCTCTGGATGTGACCTTTTGGACTTGATCCAACAGCTTGTTCAACATAGCTGTCTAGCATGCGAAAGGTTGCAGTTTGAAACCTGTTGCAGCTCTTGACACCTTGCAGGTGTAAGCGTAGCTGTTTCTAGTATATCTAGTTGCAGCTCTTACTCTTGACTGAGTTTTATAAGAGGCTTTTGGGTCTCCTTCCATTGCCTCCGGGTGAGTGGATCTCCTTTTAGGGATCTGTGCGTCCGGGTGATGGTTGTTCCCTGCAGGGACTTTTGTTTAGTTCAGTGTTTTCCGAAACTGGGTAGGCTTAGTGCCTTCTCTTCCTTGTGTCCTCTGCTTGTGCGGAGGTGTTAGGGAGACTAGTCTTGCTAGTAGGATTTTTTTTGGACCTCGAGGTATCCCTTTGTTGTCCTGAGGCTCTGAGATATATCTTCATATGATTTCTAGCCTTGCTTCTTGGAGCGTTGGACTTTAGCTAGGGGTGGTTCCTGACAGAGCCTCAGAGTTCTTCTTGCTATCCGGATTTTCTGGATATGCATCCATACCCTTGGGTCTTGCTTTTTGGCCGGTTGGGGTGTTTAGTTATAGGGTAAGGTTTGCCTGAACTATTAGGTGCCCGGACCTGTTTTTTCTCCCTGAGACTTCCGGTTGTTTATGCTCTGCTTGGCCTTTTTACTGACCCAGTCTTTGGGGGGTTTTGGAATTTTGGATCTCTGGGCTGGTCGGGGTGTTCCACGGAAGTGGGAACTTGGGCTATGTCCTTGCTCCATCTACCTCACCTGGTCATGGTTGGCCAGGTTTTCAGGATATTTTTTACTCTTTGCCACAGAGTGGCTTGTGTCATCTGGAGGTTGAGCCTCAAGGGTGGTTGGTTCATACCCAGCTGCTGGCGCTGGATGTCCAATTACTGGTGCACCTTAGGGTTGAATTCCCCTGGTCAGCTTGCCAGTTTTTTGTGTGGATTCCCTGCTCTGCAGGCGAATGGGTTGGCTGTGCCTCTGCTACCAAGGCTCTTCGGATAGAGCCTTGGTGGCTTTAGAGCAATGGGAACTCTTGGGACATAATTCTGCGCCTCCCATACTGATGCTGCCCTAACTCTGAAAAATATTACTCAGTATTTTCTCTTAATTTACAGGTTCAAGTGAGGAATAGGACCTCTCAAACCTTGGAGCTGCCTTTGCTGTCGGGCAGAATATGAGGTAAGTGCTGACTTTTATTTCTGGGGTTAAAAGAAGAATAAACTCAGAAGAAGTTGGACACTTACTTTATAAGGATGGGACATATAAGGAAGCACTTAAAGGGACAGTAAACACCAGAATTTTTGTTGTTTAAAAAGGTAGATAATCCCTTTATTACCCATTCCCCAATTTTGCATTACCAACACAGTTATAATAATATACTTTTTACCTCTGTGATTACCTTGTATCTAAGCCTTTGCAAACTGCCTCCTTATTTCAGTTCTTTTGACACATGCATTTTTAGCCAATCAGTGCTTGCTCTTAGGAGCTTCACGTGCCAGAGCTCAATGTTATCTATATGAAACACATGAACTAACGCCCTCTAGTGGTGAAAAACTGTCAAAATGCTTTCCGATTAGAGGCAGTCTTCAAGGTCTAAGAAATTAGCACATGAACCTCCTAGATTTAGCTTTCAACTAAGAATACCAAAAGAACAAAGCAAAATTGGTAATAAAAGTAAATTGGAAAGTTGTTTAAAATTACATGCCCTATTTAAATCATGAAATATTTTTTTGTGACTTTACTGTCCCTTTAATGGATTGGGCACTTTATTTTAATCAGACCTGAATTCTCCTTTATACTTAGCGTCTAGCTGTCGCATATAGTCTCCTATCAATTGTAGTGTTTCACATCTCCCGGTGGTTGCATAAACTAACATGCCGACCAGCAGATGACTATACTGACAATACGTAATTGGGCACTTTGTACTTATTATGTAATTCTCCTTTACTCTCAGGAGACTATTTCTATCTGTTAGAGGCAGGCATTGGGGCAAACTAACGATTACAGTGGTCACATCTCCCGGCAGTTACATAAACATCATGCCAACCAGGAGATGACTGTATTGTCAATGCCCACGACGGGCGGTCCTTGGGGAGGCGGCATTTGCATAGCGCGCCTTTTTCCCCTTCTCTTCCGGAGAACCTAAAGTGAAGTTGTGCAGTTACTGGTCCTATTACACATTCTCAAATATATCAAGTGTAATTAGGACCGGAGACTGATTTCCGCTGTTGAGGTGTAGTTCCGGATCTGAATATGCTACTCAGAGGGAGTTAGTTTTATTGTTCAGGCAGGCACCCCAGCAGCTTCATGCTGAGGGGTACTGGTAAATTGCAAGGTTATTTAAGTTGTTTTGCTCTATTTAAACGCAAATAATAAAAAGGAAAAAAGTTTCCATTTTAAAATTTAAAGTGACAGTAATGTTTTTGTATATTCTGCTTTTATTAAATTAATTTTTTTTTTGGAGATCTTGTTTTTTTGTGAATCAGAATGGACCAAGAGGTCATACAGAGGATCACTTGTTTTTGTGTTGATGCCAATGTGGAACCTCCAACTTCTTTTCTGTTGCTCATGTATGTGAGGACCTTAATCCTTAGGGATAGTCTTTTTTCAAAAGAGGATGCTGTTCAGAAATTTAATTACAATGTTCAATATATGCAATTTTTTCCTCAGGAGTCCCAAATTTTATTGCCCTCACATGCAGTGCCCTGCGCTTCCTCTATAACTCATTTTGGGGTTACTTTACAAGACTTTGCACTTCTCATGCCTTCTGATGCGTTGTCTGCTTTTCCAATGTTTCAGGGAAAGTGTTAGAGGAAAAACAGACATTCAGCAAGCGAGGTTTCTGACAGTGTAATTCCTCATGCTGATGCTTAAGTTGTATCTTTCAGGTTTAAGCTAGAACACCTCCGTCTGTTACTCATGGAGGTTTTAGCTACATTGGACGACAGTGACGCCTTAGTCGTAGTTAATCCTGGAAAATTTATATTAAAAAAAAAAAAAAAAGGATCTTATGGACAAAGGGTTACTAAAAAAGTGTTTGTACACCAGGGCTTACAATGGCAACCAGCTGTGTGCATTGCTACCATCACTAGTGTGGCAGCATATTGGTTGATGCGTTGCCTGATGCTATTAGGACAGACACTCCCCTGGATAAATCCAGGATAGGATAAAAGCTCTTAAATTGTCTAATTCCTTTGATACGGATGCTTCCCTTTAAGGTATCAAACTGGGTGCAAAGATTCAGGTTTCTCTGTTCTAGTTCGCAGAGTCTTATGGTTAAAACCTTGGTCTGCGGAGGTATCCTCTAAGTCTAAGCCTTTAGTGATTTCTTGCAAGGGGAAGACCTTGTTTGGACCGGGCTTAAAGGAAATAATCTCTGATATTATGGGAAGTAAGGGTCATCTTCTCCCTCAGGATATGAGAAACAAACAAAAGGGACGACATGGTAATTTTCGCTCCTATTGAAACTTAAAGGGAAATTCTTCCGCCTCCAAGCAGGAACAATCTAAACAGTCATGGAGACCCAATCAGTCTTGTAATAGGAGACAACAATCCAAGAAGCCTGCTATTGAATCAAAGACAGCATGAAGGGCCTGCCCCAGATCCGGGACCGGATCTTGTAGGGGGCAGACTTCCTTCTTCATTCAGGTTTGGGTTCGAGATGTTCAGGTTTCCTGGACAGTAGACAGTGTCCCAGGGATACAAACTAGAGTTCAAAAAGTTTTCCTCCCAGAGGCAGGTTTCTGCTTTTAAGATTATCTGTAGTCCAGAGAGAGAGAGGCATTCTTACACTGCATAAGAGACCTTTCCAATCTGGGAGTGATTGTTCCCGTACAGGAACAGGGTCTGGGATTTTATTTCAATCTGTTTGTGGTTCCCAAAAAAGAGGGAACCTTTAGGCCTATTTTAGATCTCAGGAGTCTAAACAAATTTCTCAGGGTACCGTCCTTCAAGATGGAAACTATTCGTTCCATTCTACCTTTGATCCAAGAGGGTTAATTTGGATTTAAAGGACGCGTACCTGCATGTTCCCATTCACAGGGATCACAAGTTCCTAAGTTGTTTTTTGCTTTTCTGGACAAACATTTCCAGTTCGTAGCTCTTCCCTTCGGTCTTGCCACACTCCCAGAATTTTTACAAAGGTTCTGGGATCGCTGTTGTCGGTGCTTCAGTTACGGGGCATTGCAGTGGAGCCCTATCTGGACGATATCCTAGTCCAGGCATCATCGTTACAACAAGCAAGATCCCACACGGACATGGTGTTATCCTTCCTGCGATCTCACGAGTGGAAGGTAAATTTGGAAAAGAGTTCCTTAGTCCCAAATACAAGGGTAACTTTCTTTGGAACTATAATAGATTCCCTATCAATGACGATTTTTCTGACAGAATTCAGGAAATCAAAGATTATCGATACTTGTCGAGTCCTTCAGTCCACTCCTCGGCCTTCAGTGGCTCAGTGCATAGAGGCAATTGGACTGAGGGTGGCGTCAATGGAAATCATCCCGTTTGCTCGGTTTCACCTCAGACCCCTGCAGTTAAGCATGCTAAGGCAATGGAATGGAGATTATGGGGATTTGTCTCCTCAAATACTACTGGAGCAGGAAACAAGGGACTCTTTTCTATGGTGGTTGTCTCTGGATCATCTCTCCCAGGGAACCTGCTTTCGCAGACCATCTTGGGTGATTGTGACAACAGACACCAGCCTTCTAGGATGGGGAGCAGTCTGGGGTTCCCTAAAAGCTCATGGAGTTTGGACTCAGTCTGTTCTTCCTATAAACATCCTGGAGCTAAGAGCGATCTTCAATGCTCTTCTGGCCTGTCCTCAGTTAGCCTCGGTACAGTTTATCATGTTCGTCGGACAACATAACGACAGTGGCTTACATCAATTATCAGGGAGGAACGAGGAGTTCCTTAGCAATGACAGAAGTAACCAGGATAATTCAGTGGGCGGAGGCCCATTCTTGCCGTCTGTCGGCGATCCTCATCCCAGGGGTAAACTACTGGGAGGCAGACTTCCTGAGCAGGCAGACCTTTCATACGGGGGAGTGGGAACTCCATCCGGAAATGTTCTCCAGCCTGATTCTCAAGTCAGCCGGAATTAGATCTTATGGCATCTCGATAGAATGCCAAGATACGGGTCGAGGTCCAGGGGACCCCCAAGCGGAACTGATAGATGTTCTGGCGGTACCTTGGACCTTCAGTCTAGCATACCTATTTCCTCAGTTTGCGCTTCTTCCTCAGGTCATTGCTCGAATCAAGCAGGAGAAGGCATCGGTGATCCTCATTGCTCTGGCTTGGCCTCGCAGGATTTGGTATGCAGATCTGGTGGACATTTCATCTCTGCCACCTTGGAGACTTCCGTTGAGGAAGGACCTTCTAATTCAAGGGCCCTTCCTTCACCCAAATCTAGTTTTTCTGAAGCTCACTGCTTGGAGATTGAACGTTTAATATTATCCAAGCAGGGCTTTTCTGAATCGGTCATTGAGACCATGATCCAGGCTCGTATACCTGTCACTAGAAAAATTTATCATAAGATATGGCGTAAATATCCCTATTGGTGTGAGTCCAAGGGCTACTCATGGAGTAGTTGGGATCCCTAGGATTTTGTCTTTTCCCTAAGAGGGTTTGGAGAAAGGTTTATTGACTAGTTCCCTAAAGGGTCAATTCTCTGCCTTATCTATTTTGTTACTCAGATGTCTGGCAGATGTTCCAGATGTACAATCAATTTGTCAGGCCTTGGTCAGGATCAGACCTGTGTTCAAACCAGTTACTCCTCCATGGAGTCTGAATTTAGTTCTCAAAGTTCTTCAAGGGGCTCCGTTTGAGCCTATGCATTCCTTAGATATTAAGTTGTTATCTTGGTAAGTTTTGTTTCTTGTTGCTATTTCTTCTGCTCGTAGTGTGTGCAATATGAGTCTCCTTACCTTATTTGCCATTCAGATAAGGTGGTTTTACGTACTAAGAATTTCTTCCTAAAGTTGTTTCTGATCGGAACATTAATAAGGAGATTGTTGTTCCTTCCTTGTGTCCTAATCCTACTTCTCAGGAGGAACGGTTTCTGCACATTCTGGACGTGGTCCATGCTTTAAAGTTTTATCTGCAGGTGACTAAGGATTTTCGCCAGTCTTCTGCTTTGTTTTTGGTTTTCTCTGGAAAATGTAAGGGACAGAAAGCTACGGCTACTTCTTTCTCGCTGAAGAGTATTATACGTTTTGCATATGAGAATGCTGGACAGCAGCCTCCAGAGATAGTTACGGCTCATTCCACGAGGGTCGTTGCTTCCTCATGGGCATTCAAGAATGAAGCTTCTGTGGAACAGATTTGCAAGGCTGCAACTTGGTCCTCTCTTCACACTTTTTCAAAGTTCTATTAATTTGACACTTTTGCTTCGACTGAGTCTGCTTTTGCAAGAAAGGTTCTTCAAGCAGTTGTGCCTTCCATTTAGGTTCCCTGTCTTGTCCCTCCCTTATCATCTGTGTACTTTAGCTTGGGTATTGAATCCCATTAGTAATTAAGATGATCCGTGGACTCATTGTGTCATTAAAAAAAAAAAAGAAAATTTATGCTTACCTGATAAAATTATTTCTTTTTTGACACGATGAGTCCACGGCCCGCCCTGTTTTTGTAAGACAGGTTGTGGGTTATTATAAACTTCAGACACCTCTGCACCTTGGTTTTTCCTTTCTTTCCTTAACTTCGGTCAAATGACTGGAGTGGGAAGGAAGGGAGGAGCTATTTAACAGCTTTGCTGTGGTGCTCTTTGCCGCCTCCTGCTGACCAGGAGGTGAATATCCCATTAATAATTAAGATGATCTGTGGACTCATTGTGTCAAAAAAGAAATACATTTATCAGGTAAACATAAATTTTCTTTTTCATGGTCGCATACCTTGGTATTCTATGGCCAGACACTGGGAGGACTTTGCCTCTTTCATTGCATCCGTGCTTGCAGGATATTGAGGAGACGTCTGTTCTGTCTCTTTGCCCGGTCTTATCCTGGGTTTTGCTTGGTATAGGCGTGGCCTCCTTTCCCTGTTTGGGCCCCTTTGGGTCTCTGTGAGCTGGGCTCACTCGTGAAAGTGTTCCTTTTTGTATTCAGGGACCTTTTGCTTTCCTTGGTTCTCCTTTGCCTTGTCCCCTTGGAGGTTTTGGCTGGTGTCTCCTTCATTTGTGGAGATGAGCGGTGGGGGGCCGTTTGTTGGGCGACAGTGTTACCTGCAGGACTGTTGGCTCAGTCGAGTCCGTTTCTTTCATGTAATTGGCAAGTGTCCATGAGCTAGTGACTTATGGGATATACAATCCTACCAGGAGGGGCAAAGTTTCCCAAATTTCAAAATGCCTATAAATACACCCCTCACCACACCCACAATTCAGTTTTACAAACTTTGCCTCCTATGGAGGTGGTGAAGTAAGTTTGTGCTAAGATTTCTACGTTGATATGCGCTTCTCAGCATTTTGAAGCCCGATTCCTCTGAGTACAGTGAATGTCAGAGGGATGTGAAGGGAGTATTACCTATTGAATGCAATGGTTTTCCTCACGGAAGATCTATTTCATAGGTTCTCTGTTATCGGTCGTAGAGATTCATCTCCTACTTCCTTTTTCAGATAGACAATATACTATATTCCATTACCTTTACTGATAACCGTTTCAGTACTGCTTTGGCTATCTGCTATATGTGGATGGGTGTCTTTTGGTAGGTATGTTTTCTTTACTTAAGACACTCTCAGCTATGGTTTGGCACTTTATGTATCTATATAAAGTTCTAAATATATGTAACATAGTAGATAAGGTTGAAAAAAGACTAAAGTCCATCAAGTTCAACCTGTACAAATCTAACATACTTACAAAAAGCCCCAATTAAGTTTAAATAACCCCACTAAATGGTGACCCATTTAATACTAGCAATTATAGCCATGAATTTTGTTTATATACAGAAATGTATCCAGACTATTTTTAAATGTATCTAGGGTATTGGCATTTTCTACCTCCTTCGGTAATAAGTTCCACAATTTTATTGCTCTTAGAGTGAAAAAACGTTTACGTTGCAGGAGATTAAATCTCCTTTCCTCCAACCTTAAATTGTGACCTCTTGTCAGAAACAATTTTCTTGGAATAAATAGAGCTTCTGCCATCTTTGTATATGGGCCTTGAATATATTTATATACAGTAATCATGTCACCTCTCAAGAGCCTTTTTTTCTAAAGAAAACAGAGCCAGTTTGGCTAGCCTCTCCTCATAGGTTAATTTCTCCAATCCCCTTATTATCTTTGTGGCCCTTCTCTGAATTTTTTTCTAGTTCTGCAATATCTTTTTTTGAGATCGGTCCCCAGAACTGCACTCCATACTCAAGGTGAGGTCTTACCAGGGCTTTATATAGTGACAGAATTATGCTTTCCTCCCTTGAATCAATGCCTCTTTTAATACATGCTAGCATCTTATTAGCCTTTGAAGCCGCTGCCCTGCATTGTGCACCCATCTTTAGCTTGTTATCTATTACTACACCCAAATCCCTTTCCTCCTCTGTTTGGCTAAGTCTTGTCCTGTTGCCTGCTTATTTTTACTTCCAAAATGTAGAACCTTGCATTTTTCCGTATTAAATCTCATTTTCCATTTACTTGCCCATAGTTCTAATTTTTGCAGATCCCTTTGTAATGAAAGTTCATCCTGCTCTGACCTAATGACCTTACTTAGTATCATCTGCAAAAATAGAGATTTCACTACTTAATCCTTGCTCCAAGTCATTTATAAAAATATTAAAAAGAACAGAGCCCAGTACTGATCCCTGGGTACTCCACTGATTACCTTTGTCCAATCTGAGTATGATCCATTTACTACTACTCGTTGCTCCCTATCTTTTATCCATGAGCTAACATTTCCAGCTATTCCCAGTCCCTTAATTTTGTGCATTAATCTCTCATGTGGCACTGTATCAAATGCCTTTGCAAAATCTAAGTATATCACATCAACTGATTTCCCTTTATCTATATTTTTACTTCCTCATATAATCTAATTAGATTAGTTTGACATGATCTATTTCTCCTAAAACCATGATGATTAGAAGTCATAATCTTGTTACACGAATATGCTTATCAATATAATCCCTTCAAATATCTTCCCCACTATTGATGTCAGACTAACTGGTCTATAGCTTCCTGGATCATCCCTGCTTCCCTTTTTGAAGAGTGGCACCACATCAGCTTTACGCCAATCCTGGGGTACCATGCCTGAGGATAATGAGTCTTGAAATATTAAGAGTAGAGGTTTGTCTATAACAGTGCTAAGTTCCCTTAACACCCTTGGGTGTATTCCATCTGGGCCTGGAGTTTTATTTACCTTAATATTATCCATTTTTTTCCTGATATCCTCTAAACATAACCCAGTTAATGGTATGGACTGGCATGTTCTATTTTGTTCCAAAGTATCATCCAATGGTTCCTCTCGTGTATACTGAAGAAAAAAACTGGTTTAGTACCTCAGCCTTCTCCCTGTCATTATTTATCATGCTACCCTCCACACATTTTAATGTACCTATATTATCCTCCTTAGATTTTTTGCTATTTATGTACTTAAAGAACCTTTTAGGGTTAGCCTTTGAATCCTTTGGCAATTAAATTTTCATTTTCAATTTTGGCTAATTTGATTGCTTTTTTTTGCATGCATTGTTACATTCCTTATAAATATTTTATGTTGAGTCTGTACTATTTTCTTTGAATAATTTAATTGCCCTACGTTTTTTCCTAATTTCTCTTAACACATTTTTATTTAGCCACAACGGCTTTGATTTCTCTTACAAGGTGTATCCAGTCCACGGATTCATCCTTACTTGTGGGATATTCTCATTCCCTACAGGAAGTGGCAAAGAGAGCACACAGCAGAGCTGTCCATATAGCTCCCCCTCAGGCTCCGCCCCCCCAGTCATTCTCTTTGCCGCTCTAACAAGTAGCATCTCCACGGGAGGGTAAAGTGAATGTGGTGTTAGATTTGTAGTTTTTATTTCTTCAATCAAAAGTTTATTTTTAAAATCGTGCCGGTTTGTACTATTTACTCTGTGGCAGAAAGTGATGAAGATTTCTGCTGAGAGGAAAACGATTTTAGCATGTTGTAACTAAAATCCATTGCTGTTCCCACACAGGACTGGGGAGTACCAGAAAACTTCAGTTGGGCTTAACTGCTATAAGGTATGTTCAGTCATTTTTTTCTAGTCAAGACTTAGTAATGCTAGAAGACTGACAAGAATCCCCATGTGGGGAAGGTAAGCCATATTCTGAGACTTAGTATAGAAGGAAGGCTTATTTAAAAGGGCTCAAAACACTGGTGGACACTGTTAAGGGGCAATCAATTATTTTATAACAAAAATCTGATCTTTTTACAAGTTTTTATTACATTTGGAACGTTTTTATGGGGTTTATTCCACATGGCATATATTTAGACACCTATTTAGGCTTGTGAAGGCCCCACAACTCCAGAGTGGAGAGGGAGGGGGCCTAAATTTCGCGCCTCAATTGCGCAGTTGATATTGCAGACGGCTTCATGCAGCTTCACGTGGAGGGTCCAAAGATTACTTGAGGACTTCATAGAGGCTTATTTTCGATCAAAACAAATTACTGCAAATGGTGTATGGAGATATTATATCTGACTCAACTATGCTGCCCCTAAATCTGATCTCTCCCAAAATCAGATATAGTGAAAAAACAAGCTAAGTGGGGGGAGGGGAGCGCTCTGGTTTGAGCTGTGAGTAGGATTGTGTTTAAATGTATAAAGTGTGAGCCAATCTTTGATTGGTATTAGTTGTGAATAAGATAATATTGTGAATTAAATTAATTTTAAACCAATCTTAGATTGGGGTGTATTAGATATTTCTAGTAGTATGTGAGATTATTATCTCAATTTCTATCAGTGTATATCACTCTAAACTTATATAATTATGTTGTGGTTCATATAAATGTGTGGGCTTAATAAAATCAAATCTGATGTGTGCACTTATTTATGGTATTCTAACCACATATATAGGAAATAGAAAGGATGAAAATAAAACAATGTATTCAGATATTGTATTAAAATAGTTTTACTAGAAAAAATAGATGTATTCCATGAACTTCTTAATATACAAACATATTCTAAAAACAAAGTCATAAAATTTCAAATGGCAGTTTGCGTAGTAATCAAAAATTGTGTAACACCTAGCGCCTGTTGTGGGAAGACCCTTGGCTAAGATAAATTGACCCCTAGTGGTCAGTACAATTACAATATTAAAAAGTGACTATCAAAGCGCCAACAAAAATAAGGCAGGGTCTATAACTCTAATATTAAAAGTTAAATTTATTAAAATACATTTATAATCAATTGACATCAAATAACAAAAACAATATTAAAACAATATATAAGCAATGTGCCAAAGGTTAATGGTGTAACCCTGGTGGTCCTTTTTCAAGAACTATACTTGTTCCAAAGGTTAATGGCTTTAACCCTGGTAATTCTTTTTCAAGACCTGTACTTTTTATTCAGTTGTGAGTTACATTAATTCACAGATAATTTATAACAATTTGACAATTTTAAAATTTTAAAATTATAAAATTTGACAACTTTAGATTTTGACAATTTTTCCCTCATGGATCCATGTTAACAGTCTAAAATATTGAGATTGTTCGTGGTTGACCAATTTGGTTTAATAGTATCCTGAGTTTACAACTGATAGTGTTATTATTACTCTTTATCGGATATTGCTCACATCAGAGGCTAAAAGCAGTAGTTTGAACTCCCTAGTATCCTGGGATTTTTCAGTGTATCTGCAATTGAGGCTCTCACTCAGATCTTATGTTATGCAAGTGGATTAGTATAAAGGTGCATTTTCACGCTTTTATTGTTTTAGTGAAATATCACAATTACGTGATGATCTTTCACTTCTGGGTTGCAGATGATAAGAACTGAGTGGAGTGGGCCTGTTAGGTGCAAAATTGTTTGTTGATAGTGTGTTGATAGTGTCGGTACCTATCCGAGTGAATATTATTACACAATTTTTGTGAATTAGACCTAGTGCATAAACATTAGTGATAAAACAAATTCCTTAAAATACCTTAAAATACAAATGCTGTGGCGAGTGTAAAAAGCATTGTGATAGTGCTTTAAACAAACTTCCAATTCAAATAAGTGTTTCAACCATTGAACAAACAATAATAAACAATCAAAAATGAACAAATTAATGTGAAACTGGTGCTCCGGTCCTAACAAATTTCTGTGTGTTACAGATATTTGGTTCACGGATTATAAAAACAACTTAGCAGTGTCTATATTTATGGATTTCTGTTCGTGATGTGAGTGAAATAGAGTGAATGTAGTAACATCTAAACAACTCCTCTCGAAAATCTTCTAAAAAGTATATGTCCAAAGTATTTTCAGTGGATGATTAAATTCCCTGATGGGTATATATTCCCTGATGGGTATATATTCCCAGGGCCAGTGGATAGGCTATAATCCTATTCAGTGTGAGTGTCAGTCTTCAGTGTGTTTACGGTCATTAGCAGATCTCTCCCTGCTGTAGTGGGCAATTCTGTGCAAAGCGGTCCTTCTGTAAAAACAGAAATAACAATAGTGCAGACTGCCAAATGTGAATCTAAAGATTGAAAATGCTCTTACCAGCCAACGCGTTTCGGTCGTTCCTCGACCTTTTTCAAGACTTTTAAAATTGTCAAATTGTTATAAATTATCTGTGAATTAATGTTACTCACAACTGAATAAAAAGTACAGGTCTTGAAAAAGAATTACCAGGGTTAAAGCCATTAACCTTTGGAACAAGTATAGTTCTTGAAAAAGGACCACCAGGGTTACACCATTAACCTTTGGCACATTGCTTATATATTGTTTTAATATTGTTTTTGTTATTTGATGTCAATTGATTATAAATGTATTTTAATAAATTTAACTTTTAATATTAGAGTTATAGACCCTGCCTTATTTTTGTTGGCGTTTGCGTAGTAATCGCCAGATATTCCATAAATGTCAGCGATTAACACATTAACTTCTGAAACACTTTGAATGTATTATCTCCTAAAACACATTAAATGTAGCAAGTATACTAGTGATTATATTATATATATATAGTCGCTAAAGATATGTAGCTTGTAAGATTCTTTAACTTGTTATACAGGTTAAAAACATTGGTGTCAATACAGAGACGTTTCCTTAAAAAATGTATAAAAAAAACGATGTAATGCACATCAAATCCAATAGCGATTGTTAGTAGTGTCAATGTTAACGTTAATAGTATTAGTGTTAACGTTCCTGGTCGAGAACCTGTGGTCGATTATGTATACGTTGGTCGTCTAATGACGATTCTGTAAATGGAAGTATGGTGTATGAGTTGTGGCCACAACTATTTGTATTTATCCAAGGGTATTTATCCCTGTTAAAAGAGCTCAATATATCTGAGCAGTGATAAATTGTGAGATGTCACTGTTTAAATGGCTCAAAATCTGAGCAATGTTAGTCAAACGGCGTGAAGCGGTGCTCCCCCTTGCCGTACTACTGATATCCCTTACCTCCTCTCCAGTTTTGCAGGTATTTAGAAGGTTACCTCACAGGTTTCTGCTACGGGTTGTGGAACCCTTTTCTCTTCGGCGCCTCGCCGTTTTGTGTTTCCCGGCAGTCCCTTCTTACCCTGACGTATGCAGGATTTTCGTATGGTCCTCACAGGTCCAATCAGGTAGTCGGGTTGTGGGGGGAGTGGTTCTTGGACGAATTCCTCGTGTTTGCTAGAGCCTGTTTTCCTGGTCACACTGGATAGTCAAATCTACGCGTTTCAGCGCTATATCGCGCCTTTATCAAGACAGAATAATCCTGTGTGTTTTAGTGGCTCTAATACACTAAAACACACAGGATTATTCTGTCTTGATAAAGGCGCAATATAGCGCTGAAACGCGTAGATTTGACTATCCAGTGTGACCAGGAAAACAGGCTCTAGCAAACACGAGGAATTCGTCCAAGAACCACTCCCCCCACGACCCGACTACCTGATTGGGCCTGTGAGGACCATACGAAAATCCTGCATACGTCAGGGTAAGAAGGGACTGCCGGGAAACACAAAACGGCGAGGCGCCGAAGAGAAAAGGGTTCCACAACCCGTAGCAGAAACCTGTGAGGTAACCTAAATACCTGCAAAACTGGAGAGGAGGTAAGGGATATCAGTAGTACGGCAAGGGGGAGCACCGCTTCACGCCGTTTGACTAACATTGCTCAGATTTTGAGCCATTTAAACAGTGACATCTCACAATTTATCACTGCTCAGATATACAGGTGGCCCTCGTTTTACAACGGTTCAATTTACACCGTTTCAGAATAACAACCTTTTTTCCAGTCATGTGACTGCTAATGAAAAGCATTGAGAAGCAGTGCATTTATTAAAATAGCCAGTAGGTGTAGCTGTCTGCTTGTGTTGCAGCAAAGCCAAGCAAGCTGAAATTAATCAGTTTAACCAGACCTGAGCTATCAAGCAGATTTCAAAGGAACAAGATTTCCTGTCTATAAATCAGTCCAGATTGGAATGCATAGAAAGAACTGTTTGCAGAAAAATGCAAGAGAAGTGTGTGTTCTGTGATTATTTTATTAGGTTTATAATGCTGTTTAGCAAATGGTTTTGTTCATTTAACTTAATTTCATTATATATTCTGTGTTGTGTGATTATTTTATTAGGTTTATAATGCTGTTTAGCATTTAAAGTCTTCATTTCAAAGCTTTAAAAATAATGTATTGGGTGTTACTTATGACAATTTTGAGAGGGGCCTGGAACCTATCTCCCTCACTTCCCTTTGACTTACATTATAAACTGGGTTTCAATTTACAACGGTTTCGATTTACAACCATTCCTTCTGGAACCTAACCCTGGTGTAAACTGAGGGCTACCTGTATTGAGCACTTTTAACAGGGATAAATACCCTTGGATAAATACAAATAGTTGTGGCCACAACTCATACACCATACTTCATTTACAGAATCGTCATTAGACGACCAACGTATACATAATCGACCACAGGTTCTCGACCAGGAACGTTAACACTAATACTATTAACGTTAACATTGACACTACTAACAATCGCTATTGGATTTGATGTGCATTACATCTGTTTTTTATACATTTTTTAAGGAAACGTCTCTGTATTGACACCAATGTTTTTAACCTGTATAACAAGTTAAAGAATCTTACAAGCTGCATATCTTTAGCGACTATATATATAATATAATCACTAGTATACTTGCTACATTTAATGTGTTTTAGGAGATAATACCATCAAATTGTTTCTGAAGTTAATGTGTTAATCGCTGACATTTATGGAATATCTGGCGATTACTACGCAAACTGCCATTTGAAATTGTATGACTTTGTTTTTATAATATGTTTGTATATTAAGAAGTTCATGGAATACATCTATTTTTTCTAGTAAAACTATTTTAATACAATATCTGAATACATCGTTTTATTTTCATCCTTTCTATTTCCTATATATGTGGTTAGAATACCATAAATAAGTGCACACATCAGATTTGATTTTATTAAGCCCACACATTTATATGAACCACGACATAATTATATAAGTTTAGATTGATATACACTGATAGAAATTGAGATAATAATCTCACATACTACTAGAAATATCTAATACACCCCAATCTAAGATTGGTTTAAAATTAATTTAATTCACAATATTATCTTATTCACAACTAATACCAATCAAAGATTGTCTCACACTTTATACATTTAAACACAATCCTGCTCACACCAGAGCGCTCCCCTCCCCCCACTTAGCTAATCCCCAAGGAAGGTAGGGCCACAGCAGATTGCTGTGGCATGGTGCTTTAGTTTGCTAACTGGTTGCCAGCTTTACTTTGCTCCAGTTTGGCCATTAAGGGGTTAATTGACTTGAAATTCACTGTGCAATCATTTCAAAGCATTAGGATCATATGGTGAAAATTTCATAAAGATTGGGTTATTTTTTGAGATTTAGTAAGAAAAGTGTGCGCTTTCTCCAACATAGGTGTGTCCGGTCCACGGCGTCATCCTTACTTGTGGGATATTCTCTTCCCCAACAGGAAATGGCAAAGAGCCCAGCAAAGCTGGTCACATGATCCCTCCTAGGCTCCGCCTACCCCAGTCATTCTCTTTGCCGTTGTACAGGCAACATCTCCACGGAGATGGCTTAGAGTTTTTTAGTGTTTAACTGTAGTTTTTATTATTCAATCAAGAGTTTGTTATTTTGAAATAGTGCTGGTATGTACTATTTACTCAGAAACAGAAAAGAGATGAAGATTTCTGTTTGTATGAGGAAAATGATTTTAGCAACCGTCACTAAAATCCATGGCTGTTCCACACAGGACTGTTGAGAGCAATTAACTTCAGTTGGGGGAACAGTGTGCAGTCTCTTGCTGCTTGAGGTATGACACATTCTAACAAGACGATGTAATGCTGGAAGCTGTCATTTTCCCTATGGGATCCGGTAAGCCATGTTTATTACGATCGTAAATAAGGGCTTCACAAGGGCTTATTAAAACTGTAGACTTTTTTTGGGCTAAATCGATTCATTATTAACACATATTTAGCCTTGAGGAATCATTTTATCTGGGTATTTTGATATAATATCGGCAGGCACTGGTTTAGACACCTTATTCTTTAGGGGCTTTCCCAAAGCATAAGCAGAGCCTCATTTTCGCGCCGGTGTTGCGCACTTGTTTTTGAGAGGCATGGCATGCAGTCGCATGTGAGAGGAGCTCTGATACTTAGAAAAGACTTTCTGAAGGCGTCATTTGGTATCGTATTCCCCTTTGGGCTTGGTTGGGTCTCAGCAAAGCAGATACCAGGGACTGTAAAGGGGTTAAAGTTCAAAACGGCTCCGGTTCCGTTATTTTAAGGGTTAAAGCTTCCAAATTTGGTGTGCAATACTTTTAAGGCTTTAAGACACTGTGGTGAAAATTTGGTGAATTTTGAACAATTCCTTCATGTTTTTTCGCAATTGCAGTAATAAAGTGTGTTCAGTTTAAAATTTAAAGTGACAGTAACGGTTTTATTTTAAAACGTTTTTTGTACTTTGTTATCAAGTTTATGCCTGTTTAACATGTCTGAACTACCAGATAGACTGTGTTCTGAATGTGGGGAAGCCAGAATTCCTATTCATTTAAATAAATGTGATTTATGTGATAATGACAATGATGCCCAAGATGATTCCTCAAGTGAGGGGAGTAAGCATGGTACTGCATCATTCCCTCCTTCGTCTACACGAGTCTTGCCCACTCAGGAGGCCCCTAGTACATCTAGCGCGCCAATACTCCTTACTATGCAACAATTAACGGCTGTAATGGATAATTCTGTCAAAAACATTTTAGCCAAAATGAACACTTATCAGCGTAAGCGCGGCTGCTCTGTTTTAGATACTGAAGAGCATGACGACGCTGATAATAATATTTCTGAAGGGCCCCTAACCCAGTCTGATGGGGCCAGGGAGGTTTTGTCTGAGGGAGAAATTACTGATTCAGGGAACATTTCTCAACAGGCTGAACCTGATGTGATTGCATTTAAATTTAAGTTGGAACATCTCCGCATTCTGCTTAAGGAGGTATTATCCACTCTGGATGATTGTGACAAGTTGGTCATCCCAGAGAAACTTTGTAAAATGGACAAGTTCCTAGAGGTGCCGGGGCTCCCAGAAGCTTTTCCTATACCCAAGCGGGTGGCGGACATTGTTAATAAAGAATGGGAAAGGCCCGGTATTCCTTTCGTCCCTCCCCCCATATTTAAAAAATTGTTTCCTATGGTCGACCCCAGAAAGGACTTATGGCAGACAGTCCCCAAGGTCGAGGGAGCGGTTTCCACTTTAAACAAACGCACCACTATACCCATAGAGGATAGTTGTGCTTTCAAAGATCCTATGGATAAAAAATTAGAAGGTTTGCTTAAAAAAAAAAAGTTTGTTCAGCAAGGTTACCTTCTACAACCAATTTCATGCATTGTCCCTGTCGCTACAGCCGCATGTTTCTGGTTCGATGATCTGATAAGAGCGGTCGATAGTGATTCTCCTCCTTTGGAGGAGATTATGGACAGAATCAATGCTCTCAAATTGGCTAATTCTTTCACCCTAGACGCCACTTTGCAATTGGCTAGGTTAGCGGCTAAGAATTCTGGGTTTGCTATTGTGGCGCGCAGAGCGCTTTGGTTGAAATCTTGGTCGGCTGATGCGTCTTCCAAGAACAAGCTACTTAACATTCCTTTCAAGGGGAAAACGCTGTTTGGCCCTGACTTGAAAGAGATTATCTCTGATATCACTGGGGGTAAGGGCCACGCCCTTCCTCAGGATCGGCCTTTCAAGGCAAAAAATAAACCTAATTTTCGTCCCTTTCGTAGAAACGGACCAGCCCAAGGTGCTACGTCCTCTAAGCAAGAGGGTAATACTTCTCAAGCCAAGCCAGCTTGGAGACCAATGCAAGGCTGGAACAAGGGAAAGCAGGCCAAGAAACCTGCCACTGCTACCAAGACAGCATGAAATGTTGGCCCCCGATCCGGGACCGGATCTGGTGGGGGGCAGACTCTCTCTCTTCGCTCAGGCTTGGGCAAGAGATGTTCTGGATCCTTGGGCGCTAGAAATAGTCTCCCAAGGTTATCTTCTGGAATTCAAGGGACTTCCCCCAAGGGGGAGGTTCCACAGGTCTCAGTTGTCTTCAGACCACATAAAAAGACAGGCATTCTTACATTGTGTAGAAGACCTGTTAAAAATGGGAGTGATTCATCCTGTTCCATTAAGAGAACAAGGGATGGGGTTCTACTCCAATCTGTTCATAGTTCCCAAAAAAGAGGGAACGTTCAGACCAATCTTAGATCTCAAGATCTTAAACAAGTTTCTCAAGGTTCCATCGTTCAAGATGGAAACCATTCGAACTATTCTTCCTTCCATCCAGGAAGGTCAATTCATGACCACGGTGGATTTAAAGGATGCGTATCTACATATTCCTATCCACAAGGAACATCATCGGTTCCTAAGGTTCGCATTCCTGGACAAACATTACCAGTTTGTGGCGCTTCCTTTCGGATTAGCCACTGCTCCAAGGATTTTCACAAAGGTACTAGGGTCCCTTCTAGCTGTGCTAAGACCAAGGGGCATTGCTGTAGTACCTTACTTGGACGACATTCTGATTCAAGCGTCGTCCCTTCCTCAAGCAAAGGCTCACACGGACATTGTCCTGGCCTTTCTCAGATCTCACGGATGGAAAGTGAACGTGGAAAAGAGTTCTCTATCCCCGTCAACAAGGGTTCCCTTCTTGGGAACAATAATAGACTCCTTAGAAATGAGGATTTTTCTGACAGAGGCCAGAAAAACAAAGCTTCTAGACTCTTGTCGGATACTTCATTCCGTTCCTCTTCCTTCCATAGCTCAGTGCATGGAAGTGATCGGGTTGATGGTAGCGGCAATGGACATAGTTCCTTTTGCGCGCATTCATCTAAGACCATTACAACTGTGCATGCTCAGTCAGTGGAATGGGGACTATACAGACTTGTCTCCGAAGATACAAGTAAATCAGAGGACCAGAGACTCACTCCGTTGGTGGCTGTCCCTGGACAACCTGTCACAAGGGATGACATTCCGCAGACCAGAGTGGGTCATTGTCACGACCGACGCCAGTCTGATGGGCTGGGGCGCGGTCTGGGGATCCCTGAAAGCTCAGGGTCTTTGGTCTCGGGAAGAATCTCTTCTACCGATAAATATTCTGGAAGACAACATGACAACTGTTGCGTACATCAACCATCAGGGGGGAACAAGGAGTTCCCTAGCGATGGAAGAAGTGACCAAAATCATTCTATGGGCGGAGTCTCACTCCTGCCACCTGTCTGCTATCCACATCCCAGGAGTGGAGAATTGGGAAGCGGATTTTCTGAGTCGTCAGACATTGCATCCGGGGGAGTGGGAACTCCATCCGGAAATCTTTGCCCAAGTCACTCAGCTGTGGGGCATTCCAGACATGGATCTGATGGCCTCTCGTCAGAACTTCAAAGTTCCTTGCTACGGGTCCAGATCCAGGGATCCCAAGGCGGCTCTAGTGGATGCACTAGTAGCACCTTGGACCTTCAAACTAGCTTATGTGTTCCCGCCGTTTCCTCTCATCCCCAGGCTGGTAGCCAGGATCAATCAGGAGAGGGCGTCGGTGATCTTGATAGCTCCTGCGTGGCCACGCAGGACTTGGTATGCAGATCTGGTGAATATGTCATCGGCTCCACCTTGGAAGCTACCTTTGAGACGAGACCTTCTTGTTCAGGGTCCGTTCGAACATCCGAATCTGGTTTCACTCCAGCTGACTGCTTGGAGATTGAACGCTTGATTTTATCGAAGCGAGGGTTCTCAGATTCTGTTATTGATACTCTTGTTCAGGCCAGAAAGCCTGTAACTAGAAAGATTTACCACAAAATTTGGAAAAAATATATCTGTTGGTGTGAATCTAAAGGATTCTCTTGGGACAAGGTTAAGATTCCTAGGATTCTATCCTTCCTTCAAGAAGGATTGGAAAAAGGATTATCTGCAAGTTCCCTGAAGGGACAGATTTCTGCCTTGTCGGTGTTACTTCACAAAAAACTGGCTGCTGTGCCAGATGTTCAAGCCTTTGTTCAGGCTCTGGTTAGAATTAAGCCTGTTTACAAACCTTTGACTCCTCCTTGGAGTCTCAATTTAGTTCTTTCAGTTCTTCAGGGGGTTCCGTTTGAACCCTTGCATTCCGTTGATATTAAGTTATTATCTTGGAAAGTTTTGTTTTTAGTTGCAATTTCTTCTGCTAGAAGAGTTTCAGAATTATCTGCTCTGCAGTGTTCTCCTCCTTATCTGGTGTTCCATGCAGATAAGGTGGTTTTACGTACTAAACCTGGTTTTCTTCCAAAAGTTGTTTCTAACAAAAACATTAACCAGGAGATTATCGTACCTTCTCTGTGTCCGAAACCAGTTTCAAAGAAGGAACGTTTGTTGCACAATTTGGATGTTGTTCGCGCTCTAAAATTCTATTTAGATGCTACAAAGGATTTTAGACAAACATCTTCCTTGTTTGTTGTTTATTCTGGTAAAAGGAGAGGTCAAAAAGCAACTTCTACCTCTCTCTCTTTTTGGATTAAAAGCATCATCAGATTGGCTTATGAGACTGCCGGACGGCAGCCTCCCGAAAGAATCACAGCTCATTCCACTAGGGCTGTGGCTTCCACATGGGCCTTCAAGAACGAGGCTTCTGTTGATCAGATATGTAGGGCAGCGACTTGGTCTTCACTGCACACTTTTACCAAATTTTACAAGTTTGATACTTTTGCTTCTTCTGAGGCTATTTTTGGGAGAAAGGTTTTGCAAGCCGTGGTGCCTTCCATTTAGGTGACCTGATTTGCTCCCTCCCTTCATCCGTGTCCTAAAGCTTTGGTATTGGTTCCCACAAGTAAGGATGACGCCGTGGACCGGACACACCTATGTTGGAGAAAACAGAATTTATGTTTACCTGATAAATTACTTTCTCCAACGGTGTGTCCGGTCCACGGCCCGCCCTGGTTTTTTTAATCAGGTCTGATAATTTATTTTCTTTAACTACAGTCACCACGGTACCATATGGTTTCTCCTATGCAAATATTCCTCCTTAACGTCGGTCGAATGACTGGGGTAGGCGGAGCCTAGGAGGGATCATGTGACCAGCTTTGCTGGGCTCTTTGCCATTTCCTGTTGGGGAAGAGAATATCCCACAAGTAAGGATGACGCCGTGGACCGGACACACCGTTGGAGAAAGTAATTTATCAGGTAAACATAAATTCTGTTTTTTATTGTTTAAAGGCACAGTACTTTTTTTTTTCTAAAATTGTATTTTTCTGTATTTGAGTGCTGTCTAAGTCTGTTC
This sequence comes from Bombina bombina, assembly GCF_027579735.1. Classification (NCBI taxonomy): domain Eukaryota; kingdom Metazoa; phylum Chordata; class Amphibia; order Anura; family Bombinatoridae; genus Bombina; species Bombina bombina. The sequence continues at coordinate 10,452 of NW_026512551.1, read as the reverse complement.
AACATGTCAGAGCCTACAGATAGACGTTCTATGTGTTTAATAGCCATGGCGGAACCCCCTTTACGTTTGCAGTGACACTTAAAAATGTTGCACAAGATGATTCTTTAACGGAAGGTAATGAGGATAGTCCACCTTCCTCTCCCCATGTGTCGACACCAGTTGCGCCCGTGCAAGTGATGCCTAGTACCTCTAGCGCATTGGCCCCTATTACATTACAACAATTAGCAGCAGTCATGGATGATTCCCTTGCGGCTTTTCTATCCAAACTGCCAGTTTTTCCTAAAAAGCGTGATAGCTCAGTTTTGAAGAACAGAGGATGAGCAATCAGAAGCTTTGGATGATGTGACAAAACCAATCTCGCCACTGTACATTGGAGGGCCTGTTATGGAACATTCTTTGGGCTGGAGGTACATGGGCTTAAGGATACCCAGAGACTGCATGGAAATATGGAATTTTATATGCTGGACACCCCATATACTTTCATACCTCTGTCTTATGTCTATGTCACCCTGTATCCCTAAATACAGGATGGGTACAGGGTGTGAGTGCCCCTTGTGGGAGCAATTGTGACTCTATAAGCAAAGTGGGCATAAAAGACTTTATAGCTAATAAGAACTGTTCCTATATTCTGTAATAAGATGTATTCTATGTATGTTTAAGATCTGATTGTGTCTCAGGAGTCTGTCTGGGTAAACTGATTGTGTCATTGTGTGATTATGTTAACTAGACTGCCCAACATCAGATTGTCTGAGTAAACGTTCTTCCCTAGTTAATTAACTTAATATGTTAATCTGTTTTACCTGTGAATAGACAATTGTTTGATGCATTGTTCATATGTTTGCTTTACTGTTAAACCAATGCCCTTTGTAACCTGAAGCCAGGGTGTATAAATCTGTGTGCTGCCTTCAAATAAAGCATATATTCTGTTTAAACCTGAAAACTGGCTGGTTTGTGAATTGCTGATTCCCTATGCAGGACGTTGTTCCCTGGTATTAACCCTTGGTACACTGTTGGTACCGTAACATTGGTGGCAGCGACGGAATGAACCTTATCGCCCAGAAGAGCAACTACACAAGCCAGTAACCTCAGGAAGAGGGGGATTATTACAATACTGACTAAGATGGAAAAGAGAAAAGTAAATTTTGCAGCTTTTAAAAACTTCCTGGAAACAGAAGGAGAGATTGATGGGTACCTTGCGGATTTTGAGAGGCAATGTGCACTACACAAGGTACCCGCAGAGGACTGGGTCACGATATTATCTGGAAAATTATCCGGTCAGGCCAGAGAGGCTTTTCGGGCCATTCCAGATGAGGAAGTCAGGGATTATAATACTGTAAAAGAGGCTCTGCTCTCCAGGTATGCGGTTACACCGGAGGCATACCGGAGACGGTTCAGAGACACTGTTAAATTAGCTGGAGATTCCTACCTTGAGTGGGCATGTAAGGTGCACCGCACAGCAGCTCACTGGATAGCGGGGTGCCAAGCCATATCTGGGGAAGAGGTGCTGCAGCTATTCCTGTTGGAACATTGCTTCGACAAATTACCCGCAGGAGTTCGAGAGTGGGTTCGGGACCGTAAACCCTCCACCCTGCAGGAAGCGGCTCGCTTGGCAGATGAGTATACGGATGCCCGCAAACTGGACATTGCTACCACTAAGCCCCCTGCTAGAGTGGAGTACAGACCCCCAGTCACCCCAGCAGCTGCCAGTTACCAAACCCCGGCGCACCGCTATACCACACGGCCTCCGGCCACGAACTACCCTCAGAGAGCCCTGTTCAATTCGCGGGGCTACTCACAACCTATTCGGTGCTTTAGATGTAAGCAACTAGGGCACAAAAGACCAGAGTGTCCCCTAAACGCAGCGAACCAAGCGCAGTCCTGGAGAAGACCCGCCGGCGGAATCCCACGTAATCCTCAGCCTGCGGCCCGCTACGTAGAGGCGCAAGAATGCTGGAGCATCCTACATGAGGCAGACCTTGTGCAAGCTGCCCACCGGAATAACCGGCAACTGGTTAAAGTGAATGGGAAGAAGGTCAGTGGTCTACGGGATACTGGTGCTACCATGACCTTGCTTCAAAAGAACTTGGTGTCTGAGAAACAGTACACTGGAGACACTGTGGCTGTGAGGGTAGCAGGGGGCGATGTGTTCAGCCTACCTGTTGCCAGGGTACATTTGGATTGGGGAGTGGGCGCTAGACCTGTGAATGTGGGGGTCAAGAAGGACTTACCTGCTGATGTTCTTCTTGGAAATGACTTGGCCCCCCTTGTTTCTGCCTACGCTCCTATGGGTCCCGCTGATGTTAACTCTGTGACTACCCGTGCCCAGATCCGTGCAGCAGAGACTGACCCACCTGCTGCTAAGCCCCAGGACGCTGAGCTCAGTAAATCTCTATCCGCTATTGATATGTGGAGGTCCCGTTACAATGCGCTGATGAAGGAGAAGAGGAGCGCAGAGGAAAAAGCACGTTTAGAACAGGAATCTCTGCTAGACAAGCTGCACCGACAAACTGCAGAAAACACCAGCTTGAGAGTGGAACATGAAACATTAAAGAAAAACTTAGTGACACTGGAGGAGAAGCTGACGCTGGCTCATAGTGAGGTGCAGCAACTCAAGGGCACCCTATGTCAGTATGAAGGGATTGTGGATACCTATAAAGAGCAGGTACAGAAAACTCGTAAAGAAGCTGATGGGATTTTGAAGGACTGTTTGGCCCTGGTCTGGGCACTGAGGAATTTGAACCCTTGTTTGTATGGACAGGAATTCTCTCTCATAACGGGAATACAGATGGATTGTCCCAGCAAACTGACATGCCTACCAGGCGCTCTGGTGGTATATGCCACAGTATATACCCTGGACAGCCGAGCATGACAAACCAGAGGGAGAGGAGTTTGATGGTCCTGTCCCCCAGCAACACGGCTGTTTAGCCAAAGGGGAGACGATTGGTCTCCCCCTCCAGCAGCACAGCTATGTATCCGAAGGGGAGACAGTCGGTCTTCCCCTCCAGCAACCAGGCTCCCACCAGGCTACTTCCATGGTAGTGCTGGCACCCGGGCAGAGTACAGCTGGTCTCTGCCCACCTCGCAACCCACCAATTCAGCGTACCAGTCCCCCACACAGCTGTGGTGAGGCACCTGGACATGGACAAGTTTTCCCCGTACTCAGGTGTAGTAACCATTTATTGTGGGTGGGCTGTACTACTAATTGTGTTTTATGGGTGGGTTGCTGGACTAACCAGGGCACTGACCGGCAGGAGGTCAGATACCCTGTTAGTCTGTTTGGAAAAGGGGAGAGATGTGACAAAACCAATCTCGCCACTGTACATTGGAGGGCCTGTTATGGAACATTCTTTGGGCTGGAGGTACATGGGCTTAAGGATACCCAGAGACTGCATGGAAATATGGAATTTTATATGCTGGACACCCCATGTACTTTCATACCTCTGTCTTATGTCTGTCACCCTGTATCCCTAAATACAGGATGGGTACAGGGTGTGAGTGCCCCTTGTGGGAGCAATTGTGACTCTATAAGCAAAGTGGGCATAAAAGACTTTATAGCTAATAAGAACTGTTCCTATATTCTGTAATAAGATGTATTCTATGTATGTTTAAGATCTGATTGTGTCTCAGGAGTCTGTCTGGGTAAACTGATTGTGTCATTGTGTGATTATGTTAACTAGACTGCCCAACATCAGATTGTCTGAGTAAACGTTCTTCCCTAGTTAATTAACTTAATATGTTAATCTGTTTTACCTGTGAATAGACAATTGTTTGATGCATTGTTCATATGTTTGCTTTACTGTTAAACCAATGCCCTTTGTAACCTGAAGCCAGGGTGTATAAATCTGTGTGCTGCCTTCAAATAAAGCATATATTCTGTTTAAACCTGAAAACTGGCTGGTTTGTGAATTGCTGATTCCCTATGCAGGACGTTGTTCCCTGGTATTAACCCTTGGTACACTGTTGGTACCGTAACAGATGATTTATCCGTTGTACCCTCACAACACTCTGAAGTGGCAGTGAGGGATGTGCTGTCCGAGGGAGAAATTTCTGACACAGGAAAGGTTTCTCAGCGGGCAGAATCAGATTCTTTAGCGTTTAAATTTAAGCTGGAACACCTCCGCGTACTGCTTAAGGAGGTTTTAGCTACGCTGGATGATTGCGACCCCATGGTGGTCCCAGAAAAATTGTGTAAAATGGACAAGTTTCTAGAAGTCCCTGTATACACTGATGCGTTTCCGATCCCGAAGAGGGTGGCGGATATTGTAACTAGGGAGTGGGAGAGACCAGGTGTACCTTTTGTCCCCCCCCCCCCCCCTATCTTTAAGAAAATGTTCCCCATAACTGACCCCAGGCGGGACGCGTGGCAAACGGTCCCTAAGGTAGTGGGAGCAGTTTCAACACTAGCCAAGCGCACAACCATACCAATAGAAGACAGTTGTGCTTTCAAAGATCCTATGGATAAAAAATTAGGTTTACTAAAGAAAATATTTGTTCAACAAGGTTTCCTTCTTCAACCGATTGCCTGCATTATTCCTGTAACTACTGCAGCGGCTTTTTGGTTTGAGGCGCTGGAGGAGTCGCTCCAGAGGGAGACTTCATATGAGAAAGTCATGGATAGAATTCATGCCCTAAAGCTGGCTAATTCTTTTATCACAGATGCCGCTTTACAATTAGCTAAGCTAGCGGCGAAAAATTCTGGTTTTGCCATTATGGCGCGGAGAGCGCTTTGGCTCAAATCATGGTCGGCTGACGTGTCGTCCAAAACAAAATTACTAAATATTCCTTTCAAGGGAAAGACCCTTTTCGGCCCCGAGTTGAAAGAAATTATTTCGGATATCACTGGGGGAAAGGGCCATGCTAATTTTCGCTCCTTTCGCAACTTCAGGAGCGGCCCTGCTTCAACCTCTGCAAATGCAAAGCAAGAGGGTAACGCTTCACAGCCCAAAGCAACCTGGAAACCCTTGCAGGGCTGGAACAAAGGTAAACAGGCCAAGAAGCCTGCGGCTGCTACTAAGACAGCATGAAGGGGTGGCCCCCGATCCGGGACCGGATCTGGTAGGGGGCAAACTTTCTCTCTTTGCTCAGGCTTGGGCAAGAGATGTCCCAGATCCCTGGGCATTAGAAATCGTTGCTCAGGGATATCTTCTAGAATTCAAGCACTCTCCTCCAAGGGGAAGGTTCCACATTTCTCGTTTGTCTTCAGACCAGACAAAGAAACAGGCGTTCTTACGCTGTGTAGAAGATCTACTAAAGATGGGAGTGATATATCCAGTTCCAATTGCAGAACAAGGACTGGGTTTTTACTCAAACCTGTTTGTAGTTTCCAAAAAGGAAGGAACTTTCAGGCCAATCCTGGATATAAAAATTCTAAACAAATTCCTCAGAGTTCCATCATTCAAAATGGAAACCATTTGGACAATTTTGCCGATGATCCAGGAAGGTCAATATATGACTACCGTGGATCTAAAGGATGCGTACCTACATATTCCTATCCACAAGGATCACCATCAGTTCCTAAGGTTCGCCTTTCTGGACAAGCATTACCAGTTCGTGGCCCTTCCTTTCGGGTTGGCCACTGCTCCCAGAATTTTTACAAAGGTGCTAGGGTCCCTCCTAGCGGTACTAAGACCACGGGGCATTGCAGTAGCACCTTACCTAGACGACATCTTAATACAGGCGTCGTCTTTTCACAGAGCCAAGGCTCATACGGACATTGTTCTGGCCTTTCTAAGGTCTCACGGGTGGAAGGTGAACGTCGAAAAAAGTTCTCTGTTCCCGCTCACAAGGGTTCCCTTCCTGGGAACACTAATAGACTCGGTAGAAATGAAAATATTTCTGACGGAGGTCAGGAAGTTAAAGCTTTTAACTACTTGCCGAGTTCTTCATTCCATTCCTCGGCCTTCTGTAGCTCAGTGCATGGAGGTAACCGGATTAATGGTTGCGGCAAAGGACGTGGTCCCTTTTGCCCGAATTTATCTCAGACCACTGCAACTGTGCATGCTCAAACAGTGGAATGGGGATTATGCAGATTTGTCCCCTCAAATACAACTGGACCTGAAAACCAGAGGCTCTCTTCTCTGGTGGTTGTCTCAGGATCACCTGTCTCAGGGAATGTGCTTCCGCAGACCGGAGTGGATCATTGTCACGACCGATGCCAGTCTGTTAGGCTAGGGTGCGGTCTGGTACTACCTGAAAGCTCAGGGCCTATGGTCTCGGGAAGAGTCTCTTCTCCCGATAAACATTTTGGAACTGAGAGCGATATTCAACACGCTCCAGGCATGGCCTCAACTAGCGGCGGACAAATTCATCAGATTTCAGTCGGACAACATCACGACTGTAGCGTACATCAATCATCAGGGAGGAACAAAGAGCTCCCTAGCGATGAAGGAAGTAACCAAGATCATCAAATGGGCGGAGGATCACTCCTGCCACCTATCTGCAATTCACATCCCAGGAGTAGACAACTGGGAGGCAGATTTTCTAAGTCGTCAGACTTTTCACCCGGGGGAGTGGGAACTCCACCCGGAGGTTTTTGCTCAGCTGACCCAGCTATGGGGCATTCCAGAATTGGATCTGATGGCGTCCCGTCAGAACACCAAACTTCCTCTTTACGGATCCAGGTCCAGGGACCCCAAGGCGGCACTGATAGATGCTCTAGTAGCGCCTTTGTCCTTCAATCTGGCTTATGTCTTTCCACCGTTTCCCCTTCTCCCTCGGCTGGTAGCCAGAATCAAACAGGGGAAGGCTTCGGTAATTCTGATAGCGCTTGCGTGGCCACGCAGGACTTGGTATGCAGACCTAGTGGACATGTCCTCTGTTCCACCTTGGACACTGCCATCGAGGCAGGATCTTCTAATTCAGGGTCCATTCAAGCATCCAAATCTAGTTTCTCTGCAACTGACTGCTTGGAGATTGAACGCTTAATTCTATCTAAGCGTGGGTTCTCTGAATCGGTTATAGATACTCTGATCCAGGCTAGAAAGCCTGTCACCAGGAAGATTTACCATAAGATATGGCGGAAATATCTTTGTTGGTGTGAATCCAAGGGTTACTCGTGGAGTAATATTAGGATTCCCAGGATATTGTCTTTTCTCCAAGAAGGATTGGAGAAAGGTTTGTCAGCTAGTTCCTTAAAGGGACAGATATCTTCTCTGTCTATCCTGTTACACAAGCGTCTGGCAGAAATTTTAAATATATGCTGGGAGCTCAAAAATGACTTAATAGAAGGGTCTCAGGACTAACCATAGGCAGACTGTATATGAGCCTGTCCATCTGTTACTCAATAGAGACTCTTTGAGCCTCGTATTGATAGGTCTATGCCCAATTTCCTAAGTACTTAGGTAGTACTGAAATATCTCTGCATTATTACCCTTCACATGGTCTCTGCTAAACTGTGGGAGGTTAAAGTATGAGACTCAGAGCATTAAGTGTTAGGCTTAAGCGGCAGCTTCAGCTAATATAGTTATCTGCGTTTCACATAAATTAATAATATCATATTTTACATATAAGGACACCTTACATTAATAGTTAAGCATATAGGTAGTAAGTCAGTACAAATGTAAGTATTTAAGTATAAATCCTAGTTTAACATTGACTAAAGTGTAAATCTGCAGATGTACGACCAACTAAAACTGACATCCTAAGACAAGCTGAAAACAAGAAGAGTTAATATTGGTTCATAGTGGTAAGGTAGCTTGCTTTGCAAAATTGACTATATATGAGACAACTAGGGTATCTATAGTTAGAGGAGCAAGTAGCAGGTCATTGAGAGTAGATAAAACAAATAGCTGGTGTAAGAACAGTTCATGCATGCAGTATAGGAATTATCAACCGATACTACGTGGTATGTGCTTGATTTTTATTCCTGAGAAGTGAAACAGCTGTCAGCTACTGTATATACGTCTCAGCTAAAATGCTTAATTTATCTGACATGCCGAGCCAAGACTTCCCAGTTATCACGGCCCGACAGTATCTATTAGACTATATATTGAGAGTATAACAATAAATAGACGCTGTATATGTTTGCGTACAAGTAAGCTCCAGTGTAATTGCCATAGTACTGACCCTATAAAATTAGATCTAAAATGATTCCAGCTAAAACATATAGTATCTTAAGAGCAAGCACGGGTTACTAGTTTCTAAGGGGCAATGAGGCTAGAGATAAGAGTCTGAGTCCTTATGGGGGACGTTATAGATGCATTTCAAACTACTTCATTGTTAAATCTAATATAAGCACCCTGTAAGGCTAATGAGTCTCATTATTAAGCAACTTTTATCTAGATTATAGATTCTTATAGGCTGCGAGCAGTAACCATGCATGTTATGAAACAACAGACATTATAAATGTAAGAACAAAAAGAAAAGAACATGAGATATCATATTGCAATAAATTATATAACACATGTGAGGGGGTATACATGGAGATGGACCTCTCTATCTCAAATCCTAGATCAGCTTTAGTGTTAAAACCTGGTTAGATATAGTTTGGAGAGAGACAAAACATTTTAGAACAGCAACAATGTGTTTTACATATAACAGGGGAAAACATTAGAGTATGGAAATCGCCATCAAAGCAAAACAAGCTTAAGTTTAAGTCTTTAGATTACAGCTTCTTCAGGGAGAGTTCCGGTCAGTAAGAGAATGTAGTAGATAGTTACATCGTTAAGAGAACAACTAGTTCACAAGTAGTTAGCCAATCCAACAAACTTTACCCTATGCCTGAACGAGTGAGTAAACGTCCATCGGGGTGACCGGTAAACTCCGGATCCAGAGGTAGAGCAGTAGCTGTGATGAGAGATCGCCTCAGCTTCAGTGCGGCTAACTGAAAAGACATGGCCGCTGCCCAGTCTTGTCTCTCTCTTGCAGTGTTTGCCTCAAATGACGTGTGTGGGATCTTCGTTGCTTGACCGCTGGACCACAGATCCGGGAGAAGTGCATTCTCCGATTCTCCTTCACACCAGACAACCAGCGTACCTCTGTCTATAATCAGGCGTTGGGTCTCCCCCTTTATGAGGAAAGGCTTGGGCACATGAAGCTGACGGTCCTCTGCGCATCGCCAGGACTGTTCCGGCGAGGTGGCGGTGCTCTTGAAAGGTTTCATCTGTATATGGCTCATATTTTTTACTCCCTTGGGTATAGCACATCTCCCGGCATCTCTGATATCTATTCCACTTACTGAGATTTGGCGGGGTTCAGGAATTACTTTGCGGTCTGTCACATTCCGCCATTCTCTGCTAGCCGCATTAGATTGTGGCCGGTGGGTCTTTGAAGCACTGAGAGGCGAATCTAGCTTACGGTCATTTGCCACCTCAGTGTTAGTACCTCTTACACGCTGTGGTTCAAGGTTCTTGTTTTTAATAGTCTTGAGGAATGCGCCTTGTACAATCTGGGCCTGTAGTGGGACATCCTCTCTATCCGCCATATTGGTTGTAACGCCCTCTGTCTGAGCACATGTTGCCTTAACTGTACGGATAAGATCAATATAGTTAGTCTGCATATGTTTTGTAAATTCCAAAAGCAATGCCCGTATCTCATCCATGCTTAGCAAGTGCGTGTCCTTAATTGCAATTATAAAGAGGATAAGTCGGTTTCAGTGCAAACTGAATCGTGTAGCTGATCTCCAAGAGCAGATATTCTTCAATGTCCAGCTCACACTTTAAAGTGTTCCTTTAGTTATAGTATAAACCTTAATGGTAAGCATCCCCTGATAGCATTTTCAGTAGTTATATATATGCATTTATTTTGGCCATAAGCAGGGAGCTCTAGTGAAACACGTCTGGCTCCATCGGCTGCTGGCTCCGCCCCCTTTATACCATGTTTTTAACCATGAATTAACAGACCTTAGCTCCTTCTGCCTTACTGAGTTAGCACACGACACTGGTAATATCTCAGAAAATATTACTTTGGAGGTCCTTGCTTTAAGCTTGCTACCTAACTCCCTGATGTCATTTTTTAGGACTCTCCATCTCCCGCCGATTCCTTCATTAGTACCAATATGCACCATGACTGCAGGATCAGACCAACAACCCTCTAACAATCTATCAATACGCTCCACAATATGCCTAATACGAGCCCCTGGAAGACGTTAAACTTCTATTTAAGGGTCTGGATGACAAATTACCCTATCAACCTTCCTAATAATAGTCTCCTATCACCAACATCTGCCTCAGGCCCTGACTTGTTTGCCCCTCTTCCATGACTGAAGGACTGCCCACCATAGTATGCTGCTCTTCCACAACTAAAGGACTGTTCACTATACTAGGCAAAACAGCCCTCTCTGACACTGCCACCCCTGAATTGATATCCCCAACATCTTCACTAAATCTGGCATATCTATTGGGGTGTACCAGCTCAGAACTGCCTCGCTTACCTTTACTTCGCCCTCTAACTGTGACCCAGCTACATCCTGGAGTCTCCTCATCTGAATCCTCCCCATTCCCACTGCTAGAACCA